>NW_021134242.1:0-59959 GCF_004193835.3 Ostrinia furnacalis | reverse complement strand
CTACTATTTATTAGTCTAAACAAATAAAGAAATTTTGACTTTGACTGTACAGTAAAAGAAAACGATGCAAAGTTTATTCTCAGCCCTTTGTTAAGCTTCAACCACACCAACGCGTGCAGATGGCACTCTTCGGCGCGATCATAAGCCAATGACAGGTCGCGCGACCCATGACAGTCCGCGCGACCTGTCATTGGCCTATGATTAGTTTCACAGCTTTAGCCAGACTATTTTTAGTCGCACCCTCTATTTTCCTAAGCATACGTTCCTGTTGACTGCTCAGTAATATCAATGTAAAACGCTTCGCCATTGTGAATTCATTGCCAAAAGTGGCGTTTAGACCCGAGCTGTTGACTGCACAAACAGCACAGATGGGAACAGCCCGCGCTGATATGCAGCTCTGTGACCTATTTCAATGGGGATAGGGTTGGCACTTCAGTTTTGACGTCGCAACCTCAAGCCACTACCTTTTTTGCAACTTCAAAAGTTGTATTCTTCTATTTGTTTTTTATTTATGACAATCCTGTAATGACAAGCTTTTATTTTAGTTTTGTGTCACAAGGTCTTCATTTGATTGACCTAGGGTTTGTACACAAAATTGCGATGAGACGTCGCATCGTGAAAATCTACGAACTCCCAATAGCAATTTGTGTCCCAGATTATTGTGTTGTGAATTCGCATCGCGCCGATTCGAATTCAAAACACAGATGACACTACACACATACCTGTTTGTGCATAAGTTTAGTTCCCATCTAATAAGGTTAGGGACCTTATTAGATGGGAACTTTACAATGATTTTCTCTACCACATACGGTATGTCAAAATGAAAACAAATTAGTAACCAAAAGCGCAAAAATGATCTAGAATTAGTTTTTTGACTAACACAAAAGTCTATATAGACTCAATGGGACTAAGCAGTGAACTCTAAAGACAAGGGCTGCCACAATAGATCAAACCTGATCGAGATGGCGCAAATGAAGGCCCAAAACCAATAATAATAATAAACACAAAAGTCTAAATAATTGAATTTTTTAGGAATTAAAGAGCTTATTTTAAATGAAATTATTTCTGTATTAGCTCTACGCCAACCCTACCCAGTACCGGTTGTATCCAGCGCGAACCAGATCACACCGCCGGTGAACCGGCGAGTACCGGTTTGAACTCTATTTCAAAGCGGATCCGCAGTAATGGCGGGTGTTCGTAATTGCGCTTCAGTTAAGTAGGCTGATGAAATTTCAGCTAAACACTGGAATTTAGTTATGGCCGGATTTCTGAAGCCTATAAATGTGTCTGTTTTTCTGAAATTATTTCAATTTATTAATTTCAATAATTTCAGAAAAAACAGTTACTAATGTATAAGCTTGTCTTCATTGTTTAATAGACATTTTAAAAATGTTTAACTCTCACATTTTTACACACTATTAAATTAGTTATGAGATAAGATATGAGAGATACACACATAATGTCAAATAAAGCCTACATTATTATTTTACAACAAACAATATAAACGAGAACAGTGCAAGAAGGGTGTCTGTCTTTAAGGTATTTCGTGGCCGAAGGGTTAAGTACTTACTGTATAATTTCCGTTGCATCTCACTCATATACCTGTTTTGTGCTGCATAAATAGGGTTTTCGCCAGATCATCGGTCTACCTCACCTAGTGGGGGGCCTGCCCACAGTGCCCACTAGGGTGGTCCTTATTTTTCAACTTTTGAATTATCCCCGGGGCACTTTCTTATTCGATTATATACCTCTAAATATGAAATTAGCTANACTTATCGTTTCCACCCAGTATACTATTACTAGCTATTACACTATGCTATGAGATGACCCTAGAAAACTAAAACTGCTCTAAAAACATAACCTTCTGGCGCAGACGGGTAAAAATGACCCATAAATTGCATAAATCAAATTATTACCGTGCCCATGTATCAATGGGTAATCCCTGGCCAATCCCTTACACCTGTTTGTAGTCGACAGTACTTCAAGCTGAACATAGTGGCACAAGTGTCTAATCACGTTGTAATACTGGCTATTTTTCAGCAAAAATGATTGTAGTGACTATGCAATCTTATTCGCTGATAAGTTGCTCGTATCAGCAGACAGAGCTCTGTGTTTGTCTAACGATTATGCCGTGTGTAATGTCGGCAAGTTAGATTACACGCTTTTTACACTATTATTAAATATCAAAACTGTAATCTAAGTATCTACCTAGTTTAGAGAATAATCTAGTTTCAAAGTCCGACATAGTCTGCAGCATTGCCGAACTCAAAGAGGGAATAGCTCGTAGAATTGTTGGCCGTTGGGATAGAAAAGAAAACCACGGGCTGGAAGTGTATGTGTCCCACTCGATTGACCAACGATAAAGGTTGGGGCAAGCATCTGGGCACAACTATGTCCAGCAGTCGACGTCTTTTGGTTAAACTAGCCAATTCTTTAAAATTTCACATAGGTACTTCAATTTTATATGGTTAGCTGACCACACCAGAACCCATGTAGTAGTTTCTTTAAAAATCACTGAAACCACTTCATAAATAAGTGTACCCACATTGTATCAGCTGTTTACTCATATATCACGAGTACTAGTCAAAGTGTAACTCGATTGATTCCAAAAATAAACATGCAAAAAACAGTGCTACATTATGCACATAGTAAATACACAAAAGTCAGGAATTTCACAAATATTTTCACTATTATGCGGGTCATATTGTTAAAATATAGAAGCTAAGTTTGTTTTTTAGTCATTTCGATTCAGCCAAGTCCATGGTAGACTCGTGGAAAATAAAATAAATTATAGTGATAAATGACGTAAGATATAGAGAGAAGGAGGACAATAGAAAAATAGTACGACTCGTGCCTAACGACAACACATTGTTGTTGAAAAATCACTCTTACAGACATCGTGAAATAGTTATGACACCCAAAGTAGCCACAAAGTTCGCAACACATCTTTGGTTGTATTGTCCACTCTTTGGCCACATTAGGTGTCACGAACTACATATTTGACGCTGACTGTAGTAACTCAAGTATAATGTCGAACTATGTTTTTTCATCTCTGCCAAATAAAAGACTGAAACTTGGACAATCCTCTCCAATATCTCCAATACTCTTATTATTCCAAGTACCTAGAGTCCTAGACTGTCGCCGGCTGCTTATTATACAAGTCAAATTATCATGACCAGAATAAATTTCAATAACCATTACTACGATAACCGAATAGAAAATATTTTCAGCTCAAAACAACATGATAAATGATATTTTTGTCCCAATGACATCATTCGCGATAGTTTGTAATTAATTACTTAAAAAGCCNCGACGACTTGGAGGATGAATTCCAAAGAACAGTTTCATAACATAATAAGTCATATCGTTGTTTACGTTATGTTAAGATTAGTCAAACTAGCGAAGATTTTTATTTCTTAGTTCAAAATTTAACCTGACACATAACAAGGAAATAATTTTAATACTTCATGTATAATATTGTATTCTGCTGACATTTTCTGTATGACTTATTTAACTTATAATTATTAATAATTGACTTGTATTTGAATTGTATCATTTATTGTGTCATAGATTTTTTACCACCTATCAATTTTTTAAAATGTAATTTGACCAATCATGTATCTTACCATTATTGTATGCCCATGCGCCGGAACACAGCTGATCTATCATACAAATTTAATGACCTGACTTATGTACCTGTGATTTTACAATAAACACAATTTGAATTTGAANATACTTCATGTATAATTATTTTACTGTAAAAACTCATGAGATAGATCTTAAGATTTTCCAGTATTTCCTAAGATTTACCAAATTCATGGTAAAAAACCGAACTGTACTACGAATACTACGACCATCGTTCATTTCAAGATGAGATAAGAAGAGATGTGGAAATAACGAAATCTCTCTTTTTCTCTCCTCTTCGCCTTAATGGAAAACGGGCCTTACCCTTATTCATTAATGTAAATAAATAAGCTTCAAATGATCGCAAAAAGACAATAGAAAGACGACAATTTTTACGGCAACACCAGTGCCCCAAAGGTCCTTGCTGAAAATCAGTGTCGTGGCACCTTTAGTGTCACGACTAATGCTGAGCCAGGGACCTTTTTGGCACAGGGCACTCAAAATCTATTTTATTTTAATTGGGATAAGGTTTCTTTTTTAGTTCTTTTATGTATGTTTTATCTTGTATTGTGTATTGTGCCAAATAAACAATATTCTATTCTATTCTACATTTTCATATAAATTCCAACTCTATTATAGTCTGACCTATTGAGAGGAAAACTAAATATTACATCCATCAGTTCAATTAATACAGAGTCCCTCGGGTCGGTGCAGTCCGAGTTAGGTCAGTATAATGGAAACGCGCTATTGACTTTTCTTTATTGGGGTCACATACCATTGTGTTGGAAATTGTTAAAGTATTAATTGAAAATCGTATTCTACTTCATATTTGCCTTTAGAAGCAAAATGTCTGTCGTATGGTTACTTTTTTTACGCTTAAATCATTTAGATGAAACTTATAATCTAGTCTAAGTATGTCATTTTGTCACTGACTGACGCCCGTATTCACAAACGACACACAACGATGCTTGCATAAGTGAAGCAGCAAATCAAACGCACAGCGTTGAATAGAGCTCTGTGATTGGTTCATGTGTCACTCTGTGCATCCACGCGCACTGTAAGACCTCATTGTAATGTTTGTGAATACTGCGTGAGACACTTGCAAAATAATCTCATAATACACGTTCGCTACGTCATCGCTTTGCATGAAGGTACAATGTGACTCTACATCAAGTTGGTTGCGAATTAGGAATTTACAGATATGACACTGTTACATTCCCTCTAATATGGTCGAGTGAAGCGATGGCTGGTTCACTCGTCATGTCTGTGAACAGGCGCTGCTTTCGCGGACTGGTCAATCCAAGTTATTCAAATTTATGTATGCGAGTCATTTCTACTAGTGTCTTAATATGTAAGTCTAGATATTAGCACGTCACTACCTTGTTTAATATACCACGCAATCTTGTATACCCATTCTTATAAGATACACCATACAAGAATGCATGGTAAATTCAGTGAACTGCTCCTGAATCGAATGTACCTACTACTACTATTTCTATTTATTTATATTAACCGGCAGACAGTGGTGACTGAGTTTGTTGCGGCGCTTCTTCTCAGCACTTGCCAAATGTTGGTCTCGAAGCGCTGGTAGGGTAAAAAGATTATGAGACATGTAGAGGCTCCTTAAGAGCAAAATGACGATTTGTAAGAACTATGTTTTTTTTTTGGTTAAGATTTAGAGGTCGCTACCAGCTGTCAAAATATTTACAAAAGCTTTGAAGATCTTAAATCATGGTTTCATAAATGTTTTATTTAAGTGTTTATATCACATTTTAAGTGCAAATGAACATCGCATAGATAGAATAGACAATCGCTTTTTGTCCCCTTCTCCCCTCAACCCCTCTTCTATACCGACCATGGTACCGTCGCGTCAAGATACTAACAAGTAAACTCTTATATCTTAAAAATAATTGATTCAAATATGTACATTGTACATAATATCTTAGTTCATAGCAACAACAATAATTTTGTAATATTTTTATTTGGCTTTGGCTTTAAAAATAAATGAATCTAACAAATACAGATTTTGTGTTTTTACTTAAATTCAAACCTTGGTAGCGACCCCTAAATGTCTTTTAAAAATTAAAAAAAAAATAATGAAAGACTTTCATATGTATATAATTCAAATTACGTGGTGCCCCGCAAAATATAAGAAAAAAATTTTTTTTCGTAGGAATAAGGACCACCCTAGTGCCCACACTACATCTTCTGGTACGTAGTCGCCACTCGAGAACTTTTCTGCTCCAACAGCCATCAGTTCCACTAGCTATGTGCACTGTCCATTTTTAGTAGCCTTACAAGTATCTTGTTCGTATCACCACATGCCTCCCCCCACTACTATCTATAATCCTCTGCGCTGTGTTACATAACAAGCCGGTACATTGTCAGCCCGTACATTGTCAGCCGGTACATTATCAGCCAACTCCGTGTAATCCGTGTTGCAAGTGTATTCGGAACACGGACCGTGGATTAACCGATACTTCGATACTCAAACAAGACAAAACTCTAATACTTTTGTTGTTGATGTTCTTGTTGCGGCCACCGCGTTGGACGCTTGTTTGTTTGGGGTTTTGATTAGTTTTGCTTGTAACTTTATTTGTGTGGATAAAATGGGGTATGACTATGCAGAATAAATTGGCACGTATAATAATACAAAATACTATGCAACTAATTGAAAAAAACTTTGTTTTTCAACGAGAACAAGCCTATTCTCGTATGGAAATATGCATTTAAAATATTCGATGGCAAATAACTAATAAAAAAATATTTTTATTTATATTTTTTTTTTATTGAAAAATAGACTTTCAAGACTAAGAAACAACAGCTACTGGGTATACGAATTTATGTATGTGAAAAATGCCGCCAAAATGACTAATTTTCATAATTAACACAACCCTTACTCATTTGACACGCCATAAAATAATTTGAATTGGACAATAACAAAAAAAAAAAATCCTAGACTTACAACTCGAGTCCTCTATCACTTTAAATTAACCTGCGGTTATCACGTATACTTTACCACAGAACTAGCGTTCAACTTTCCCACTCGTCCGACCCACTTCAGAACTTACACCGAAGTATCAAACGCGGTTACCGTAACGGGAATTCGTGTCATACCCGAAACTCAGTAAGAACAAACTCAACATTTCATTATACCTGAACATACAAGCTAATCAACGAAGTTTTGTTGTTTTTGAGCCTCTGTTATAATAATCGAGTTTTAAAATACATAAGAATAAGTTTTAACTAGGTTACTAATTACGTACTTTGTTATCCAATAACCCGTGAATATTATTATAGGTAAAATCTGTTTGTCTTCCTAAAAATTAAAATTAAAAAAGTATTATTGACATTCTTACTTGACATAATTATATTTTACATGCCAATATCTTGATAAAACATATTGAATCACTTGTACTCGTAAAACTGTAAGACCAAATCATGTTGCTCTGTAACATGTTTATGTAAATAAATGTCTTTATCTTTAACTTATATATACTTAGCTAAGTCATCATCATCATCATTTCAGCCACAGGACGTCCACTGCTGAACATAGGCCTCCCCCAATGCTTTCCATGTTGATCGATTGATAGCGGCCTGCGTCCAGCGCTTCCCTGCTACCTTTACGATGTCGTCGGTCCACCTTGTAGGTGGACGTCCCACGCTGCGTTTTCCGGTACGCGACCTCCATTCCAGAACCTTTCTGCCCCATCGGCCGTCAATTCTGCGTACTATGTGCCCTGCCCATTGCCACTTCAGCTTGCTAATACGTCGGGCTATGTCAGCGACTTTGGTTCGTTTACGGATCTCCTCATTTCTGATTCGATCTCGCAAAGAAACACCAACTTAGCTAAAGCTTAGAAAACTTAGCTAAGTATCTTCAAATTATAAAAAAATCTAAACTTTTAAAGAATAAAAACTACTCAGCGTTAAAAATACCGACATAAAGTTTTCGAATGAAAACTATATCCTTATGGCTGACTGTATCTACACTAAATTACTGGATCCCGCAAACTGGATTGCCGTAAAAAAGAGCCCTTACAAAAATTATTCGGTCTTCCGCAACAATCCGCAACACCTCACAAATTCCGCAAGTCCATCGAAGCCAGCTTAACCGGATCACAGTGTAACTAGTTGCAAAAACTCGGGACAAGTCCGCACGTGCTCTGGTTCCGTTTGTTTTGAGTTAGCGAACTGGTGTTTAATCTTGGGGACAAGTTTTTGGCTTGTATCGGCGAAATCGGCAAAGTCGATATCCACTGTTCTGTATCACTTTGAGTGAACATAGAATATTTCATAGTCAAACTAAACGTTTGGCCAGCGTGGGTCATAAATATAGGCCTGTATGTATCTTTCATTTGCTTCTGGTAAATTAGAGTGGGAACGCTCGTATTCACAATAGATGCTTGCTTAAGTGAAGCAGCAAATCGTACGCACAGCGTTGAATAGAGCTCTGTGATTGGTTCGTGTGTCACCCTGTGCGTCCACGCGCACTGTGAGACCTCATAGTAATGTTTGTGAATATGGGAGTAAATGCTTAGATGATGATGACGAAAGTGGTTAATTACCCAATTTTTTTTTCAAACATTTGTACAGAAGGCTATAGATAGATGCTCTACAGTGACGACATTTGATTTGATTATTTTAAGTAAAAAAATTAACACAAGAGACACAGAATTTAAATTTTTTGAGACTTGAGATAACTTTTATAATTCTATTTATTTTATTTTGCTTTATTCGGAAAACAAACAGTGTTAATTCACTTATTAACTATCTGAGTACAAAGCTTTACACCAATTATAATGCCAAAAAAAACATACGGGTCGAATTGAGAACCTCCTCCTTTTTTGAAGTCGGTTGATAAAGGATCTTACAGAGTACAGTTAACAGTTATTTAGCGTTACATGTCAGATAAATATCCGATCTCATTATCGGACTGGAAAAACCGGCCTTATTCTCAAAGGTTGACTAGCATTGAATACAAAACCATATAACAAACATTACATAAATTATGGAAAACAAATAAATACGACATCACCCCACGTCCCTACATTCCGTTACGTTAACACACTATCAAATATCCCCTATTTCCAAAGCGTAATGAGACCCAAATTCGATTCCGGCTAATGTCGCCGACCGTAATAGGGCCTGACAAAATCTTATAAAGGGAAGATAAGACAAAAGCCATGGCATAAATCTTCGCGGGCTATAACTGCGGGCACCCAAGGGACCTGTAGAAGGACTGGGCAAAGAATAAACATGTGAAATAGAAGTCAAAAGGTTTAAGTTTAGTTTTTTGACTAAATTTTATTGATCCTTGTCTTGATAGGTCTGAGTTTCACGTTTGGTAGACTGTATCCATTAGCAAACTGCAATCAAACGTCATTTGAGCTCAGAACGTCCTATTTTCAATAAACTGTGAGCACATTATGAGAGGCACTTTAACCAAAATCGTAGAAGTGCCGAAGGCATAAAAAAAAAACATGTAACAAACGGTGATTACATTTTTCACCTTACCATCATGAGTGACGATAGCGAAACGGCCATGCCACATAATTTACCTAAGGTGTAGTTTTTGAAATTAGCGCGAAGCGATAGTTAGAAAAACTCTACATAAGATCTGCTGTTATTTTTTCACGATGCAAACCATAGATTATATCTTCTTGGCAATATTATTCATGACGATGTTTTATTGTAGCAAATAAAAAACATCTTCCCTTTATTAATTGAATTGATAAAGTTATTTATATGTATAGGTATTATTAAGAGTAAAAAGCATACGTTTACCGCTAGATAGTGATCTAGATCTACTATAAACTGTATTCTACCAAGTGTGCCTTCTGTAATATCTACTCTTTGCCCCCAGGGTTGGTCACGTGCGCTTTTTATGTACTACCCACTATTGTGTTTGCCCCAATACATACATTGGTAGCTTAGAATTCTGATGTATTTCTACCGCTGCCCCGGTTATTTACACCTCTATACATTTCATTGTTTTTGCTGTTGAAAATTGGGTCAAAAATAGATTTATAGCTATAGTGTCTAGGACATAATGTGGCTGTATAATGACACTGTCTTTAGTAATTATAATGGACTTTGAAATATCATTTTTAAAGCATTACAATAATATTTCCGTACCGCGCGGGAATAACTTGACATGTCATTTTTGCGTACTTTTCAGGGGAGCGATTTTAAAGTTTAGAGTTCTCTGGTAAATCGGAATTAATGATAATTGATTGTAATAAGCTAATTTAATGCGTATCTTTCGATTGGCGTAAGAATTTGATTAAATTATCTTCTTAATCTATTAAAAAAAAGACTTGTCAAGTTGTGTACCGACGACTTGTCAAGTTATTCACCAAAGAAAAACAAACATTTAAGGTGTAAAAATTGGATTTAAGTTAATTATTTTGAATTAAGTTTAAGTAAAAAAACAAAAAATAAAAATAGAACATATTTTTATCACTTTTGCAATGAAATAGTAACAAATTTATTAGAAAAATCAAATATAATCGCAGATTATGATTGTTTTTGATCAGATAATTGTACGTTTACTTAAAATTAAAAAAAAGACAAATAAAAGAACAAAAGCCATGCTTCATAACAAGCACAATTATTAATTTTAATTATTTTAGGCTTACTATTAGGCTTAAAATAATTAAAATTAACTGGATATATTTTTGCGTAAGGTCGACACGCCCTTTCGCGTCCACCGTCCAGTTCACGTCCAAATGATGGATCACTCTAAAATCAAAATCAAAATCAAAAATATTTATTCAGTTTAGACCACAAGTGGCACTTATGAACGTCAATAGAAAATAATAAAAAAAGAAAAAGGTAGCCCTTATGGGGCACTTTACATGTCTCCTTATCTTTTGGGCCCTACCAGCGCTTCGAGACAAACATATGGCAAGTGCTGAGAAGAAACGCCGGAACAAACTCAGTACTCTACAACGTAAGCTATTGCTATGATTCCCAGAATGTATGACAGGTAAACCCACATTAAAAAAATCTTATATCATGCTACCGTTTTTGCCAAAAATAAATCCCACGTGAGCAGGTGCGCGTTTCAAGGTTGGAATTTACCGCAGTCTCTAAGCCTTAATCATGAACCANAGACGGCAGAATGAACCAATCACAGAGCTCTATTCAACGCTGTGCATTCGATTTGCTGCTTCACTTAAGCAAGCATCGTTTGTGAATACGGGCGTTAGACACTAAACTTGCATAATAAACTTAACACCTTCACTACGTCATCACTTCGCATAAAGGTGCAATGTGACTAGTTACATCAAGTCGATTTCGAACACAGACCACTAAAGGGAGATGTGACAAAGATCGGGGCCGGTGTCGCAGCAATATGCCCAAAAACAGAACACATTACTCGTGACAGTAATGATGACAGCAGCGACGTCATAATGTAAACAGTTTACATTGCTTGCGTAGTACTAAAGATTATTCGAACGTTGAGTACTGATACCGCAGTGGATAATGAGCACATATTTTGATTAGTTTGTGTGTGTGAATTTCTAATGCGATACTGAGTTTCGAACTCAGCGCATTAGTTGGCATCTCTCTATATCTCTATGGTTTTGAATATTAGATTACAAATTTAAACATTATTGATTACGGAGATATGACACTGTCATATCGGTCTTCGTATTGTCAGCCGTTTGGTGTAGTGGTTCAGAACGGACTACTATGCCGAGAGGTCCCGGGTTCGATTCCCGGCCGGGCAGAAATTGAAATGATGAATTTTAGTTTCTTTGACGGGTCTGGGTGTTTTCTATGTATAATGTGTATACAAAAAAAACTGTATGTATTTACGTATATAAGTATGTTTATATCCGTTGTCTAGTACCCATAGTACAAGCTTTGCTTAATTTGGAACTAGCGACGCAGTGTAAAATGTCAAAGAATATTTATTTTATTTATTTATTTATTTATTGCACAGTAAATACCAACGATGTAATGTTTTTATTCTCAGTCCCCTGTCACTCTTTTGACAGCTTTATCTAGACTATTTTTAGTCGCACCCTCTATTTTCCTAAGCATACGTTCCTGTTGACTGCTCAGTAATATCAATGTAAAACGCTACGGCATTGTGGATTCATTGCCAAAAGTGGCGTTTAGACCCGAGCTGTTGACTGCACAAACAGCACAGATGGGAACAGCCCGCGCTGATATGCAGCTCTGTGACCTATTTCAATGGGGATAGGGTTGGCACTTCAGTTTTGACGCCGCAACCTCTAGCCACTACCTATTTATTTTGCAACTTCTAAAGTTTGTATTTTTCTCATATTTTTCTACGAGTATCGGTTTTGGTTAAGATAATCCTTTTTTGGCATTAATGGCAAGCTTAAAATGTTTGTTTTGTTGATTAATAATTATTTAATTTTATTTAATTCATTGATTAAGGGTTTGTACACAAAACTGCGATGCGACGTCGTATCGTAAAAGTCTACGATCTTCCAATAGTAATTTTTGCCCCAGTTTATTGTGTTGTGAATTCGCATCGCGCCGATTCGAATTCAAAACACAGATGGCACAATACAGATGCCTGTGCTGTGTTATGTAGGTACAATCCCTAACCTTATTAGATGGGAAGTTTATAATGATTTTCTCTTTCCACATACGGTACGTCAAAATTAAAACAAAACAGTAACAAAAAGGACAAAATGATAATTATAGTTTTTTGACTAACACAAAAGTCTAAATAATTGTTTTTTTTTTAGGCATTAAAGAGCTTATTTTAAATGAAATTATTTTTGTATTAGCTCTACGCCAACCCTACCCAGTGCCGGTTGTATCCAGCGCGAACCAGATCACACCGCCTGAACCAGCGAGTACCGGTTTGAACTCTATTTCAAAGCGGATCCGCAGTAATGGCGGTTGTTTCGTAATTGCGCTTCAGTTAAGTAGGCTGGTGAAATTTCAGCTAAACACTGGAATTGAGTTATTGCTGGATTCTTGAAGCCTATAAATGTGTCTGTTTTTCTGAAATTATTTCAATTTAATAATTTCAATAATTTCAGAAAAAACAGTCACTGTAGGAGATTGGGATAGGAACGGGATGGGATACCTTCGATTGAGCAGACTCCACAGGACGGTCCAAGCTTGGTTCTTCTTTCACTTTCACAAACACTTGAATTTTTATTGAGATGAGTTTAGCGCGCGATTTGTGTTTATTTGAATTGGTTTATTTTTGGATACTTATTTATTATTAACGCCCAGATAGGTAGGCGAAGCGGCGCGTTGCGATGCGAGAGCGAGACTGAAGGTGGGAGGGAGAGGATAGGAAAAGGACTGTCAGAATGAGTGATAGAATAGTGTGACATGAGTTTGAAATGTATGAGGTTTTAATGCTGGCGCGTACAGTCACTAATGTATAAGCTTGTCTTCATTGTTTAATAGACATTTCTAAAATGTTTAATTCTCACATAAGACTAATAAATTAGTTATGAAATAAGAGAGATACACACATAATGCCAAATAAAGCCTACATTATTATTTTACATCAAACAGAATATGAACGAGAACAGTGCAAGGGTGTCTTTAAGGCTTTTCGTAGCCAAAGGATTAAGTACTTGTATAATGTTCAATGGCCAACTTACGTTAGTACCATCCTAGATTTCATCTCATTTAACATCAGGTGTGATTGCAGATAAATACCGGCTTTGTGCTGCATAAAAAAACGTTTCCGGTAATGTTTCTCGCGATCTCAAGAGCCTTTCAAGTTCGTTCATTCGGTTCAGCCAAATGACGTCCACTGCTGAACAAAGGCCACCCTCAAAGATTTCTGGGTCCTGCGGTGCCCGCATCCAGGTACTTCCCGCGACTTTCACCAGATCGTCAGTTCATATGGTGACATTGTGTAGACTTATCTTATCTAATCTTTGTTGTTGACACGACAAGTAGAATAGTGGGGGGCCTATCCTACACTATGTTTTTTTCCCGTGGTATCCACTAGAGAACTTTTCTGCTCCAACAGCCATCAGTTCCACGAGCAATGTGCACTGCCCATTTTTAGTAACCTTACAAGTATCTAGTTCGTATCACCACATGCCTCCCCCCACTACTATCTATAATCCTCTGCGCTGTGTTACATAACAAGCCGGTACATTGTCAGCCCGTACATTATCAGCCGGTACATTATCAGCCAACTCCGTGTAATCCGTGTTGCAAGTGTATTCGGAACACGGACCGTGGATTAACCGATACTTCGATACTCAAACAAGACAAAACTCTAATACATACTTTTGTTGTTGATGTTCTTGTTGCGGCCACCGCGTTGGACGCGTGTTTGTTTGGGGTTTTGACTAGTTTTGCTTGTAAGTTTATTTTTGTGGATAAGATGGGGTATGACTATGCAGAATAAATTGGCACGTATAATAATACAAAATACTATGCAACTAATTGAAAAAACTTTGTTTTTCAACGAGAACAAGCCTATTCTCGTATGGAAATATGCATTTAAAATATTCGATAGCAAATAACTAATTAAAAAACGTTTTTATTTATATCAATTTGTTTATTGGAAAATAGACTTTCAAGACTAAGAAACAACCGCTACTGGGTATACGAATTTATGTATGTGAAAAATGCCGCCAAAATGACTAATTTTCATAATTAATACTCATGTGACACGTCCTAAAATAATTTGAATTTGACAATAACAAAAAAAATCCTAGACTTACAACTCTCGATCTTCTATCACTTTAAATTAACGCGGTTATCACGTATACTTTACCACAGAACTAGCGTTCAACTTTCCCACTCGTCCGACCCACTTCAGAACACTGAAGTATCAAACGCGGTTACCGTAACGGGAATTCGTGTCATACCCGAAACTCTGTAAGAACAAACTCAACATTTCATTATATGTATACCTGAACATACAAGCTAATCAACGAAGTTTTGTTGTTTTTAAGCCTGTGTTATAATAATCGAGTTTTAAAATACATGAGAATAAGTTTTAACTAGGTAACAATTACGTACTTTGTTATCCAATAACCCGTGAATATTATTATAGGTAAAATCTGTTTGTCTTCCTAAAAATTAAAATTAAAAAAGTATTATTGACATTCTTACTTGACATAATTATATTTTACATGCCAATATCTTGATAAAACATATTGAATCACTTGTACTCGTAAAACTGTAAGACCAAATCATGTTGCTCTGTAACATGTTTATGTAAATAAATGTATTTATCTTTAACTTAGCTAAGTATCTTCAAATTATAAAAAAATCTAAACTTTTAAAGAATAAAAACTACTCAGCGTTAAAAATACATAAAGTTTTCGAATGAAAATTATATCCTTATGGCTGACTGTATCTACACTAAACTTTAGGTCTAATGCAGTATCCCGCATTACTGGATCCCGCAAACTGGATTGCCGTAAAAAAGAGCCCTTACAAAAATCATTCGGTCTTCCGCAACAATCCGCAACACCTCACAAACTCCACAAGTCCATCGAAGCCAGCTTAACCGGATCACAGTGTAACTAGTTGCAAAAACTCGGGACAAGTCCACACGTGCTCTGGTTCCGTTTGTTTTGAGTTAGCGAACTGGTGTTTAATCTTGGGGACAAGTTTTTGGTTTGTATCGGCGAAATAGTAGAATAAAAGTCGATATCCACTGTTCTGTATCACTTTGAGTGAACATAGAATATTTCATAGTCAAACTAAACGTTTGGCTAGCGTGGGTCATAAATATAGGCCTGTATGTATCTTTCATTTGCTTGTGGTAAATTAGAGTGGGAACGCTCGTATTCACAAACGATGCTTGCTTAAGTGAAGCAGCAAATCGTACGCACAGCGTTGAATAGAGCTCTGTGATTGGTTCGTGTGTCACCCTGTGCGTCCACGCGCACTGTGAGACCTCATAGTAATGTTTGTGAATACGGGAGTAAATGCTCTGATGATGATGACGGTGCTGAGCGCTACACGCTCTCTCTCAAAAGTGGTTAATTACCCAATTTTTTTTTCAAACATTTGTACAGAAATCTATTAGATAGATGCTCTACAGTGACATTTGATTTGATTATTTTAAGTAAGAAAATGAATACCAGAGACACAAAATTTTTGAGACTTGTGATAACTTTTATAATGCCAAAATAAAGGATAAGAACACACGGTGAAGCGCAATTGCAACGAAACTGCAACTTACCGACCGAAATGCGACCAGTTTGAAACCGGTTTAAAATGGTCGCATCATGTGTGGTCTTAACGGAATCTATGGCAGAAACTTAGATGCAACTCAAAAGTAACTAGAAGTTGCAGTTTCGTTGCAATTGCGTTTCACCGTGTGTTCTGGGCCTTACATGTCAAATAAATATTTGATCTCGATATCAGACTGGATACCCAACCATATAACAAACATTACATAAATTATTATGGAAAACAAATGAATACGACATCACCCCACGTCCCTACATTCCGTTACGTTAACACACTATCAAATATCCCCTATTTCCAACGCGTAATGAGACCCAAATTCGATTCCGGCTAATGTTGTCGACCGTAATAGGGCCTGACAAAATCTTATAAAGGGAAGATAAGACAAAAGCCATGGCATAAATCTTCGCGGGCTATAACTGCGGGCACCCGAGGGACCTGTAGAAGGACTGGGCAAAGAATAAACATGTGGAACAGAAGTCAAAAGGTTTAAATTTAGTTTTTTGCCTAACTTTCATTGAAGCCACGATAGCCGATCGGGTTTGAATCCCGTCACCGCTCGACTATTGTGGTGAGCCCACTCGTGACACAAGCATATTTAGCTTAGTACGAGGGGATAACGGGATTATTTGTAATTTGTACAATAAAAATTACTAATATTCTTTTTTAAGAAAAGAAATTGATCCTTGCCTTGACAGGTCTGATAATTGCTTAAACAGTTGGTACAAGAACGGTAAGTATGAACAGTGATTAAATTTTTCACCTTCCAAAGGTGTAGCGTTTGTGAAGTTAGGGCGAGTAGAGTTAAAAGCTTGGCTCTACACAATCTGTCTGATTAAATTTTCACGATGCAAACCATGAAATATCTGGTCTTGACAATATACATGAAAATGTTTTATTGTTGCAAAAAAACCAAACGTAAAGCCTATATTCGTTGAATTAATAAAGTTGTTCTTACAAAGAGTAAAAACGATATAAAGAGAAAAAAGCATACGTTTACCGCTAAATAGAGATCTAGATCTACTATAAACTGTATTCTACCAAGTGTGCCTTCTGTAATAATTTGCTCTTTGCCTCCAGGGTTGGTCACGTGCGCTTTTTATGTACTACCCACTATTGTGTTTGCCCCAATACATACATTGGTAGCTTAGAATTCTGATGTATTTCTACCGCTGCCCCGGTTATTTACACCTCTATACATTTCATTGTTTTTGCTATGGAAAATTGGGTCAAAAATTGATTTATAGCTATAGTGTCTAGGACATAAGTTGCTGTATAATAATGACACTGTCTTTAGTAATTATAATGGACTTTGAAATATCAGTTTTAAAGCATTGCAAAAAATAATTTTATCGTAGTATTACGTTAAGTATGATCGTAGTTTTCGAATCAAATTAAACTGCTCCTTCAATTTATTATCGTTTCCCATTTAGATGAGCTTATCATAGGCTTGCTTTTGCACAGATCTGTTGGATAAAAATATGTCACTGCGATCTTTTAGCATTTTTTAAATTGCTCAATATCAATATCGTGAAAATAAATAAAATTTTATTTTGTAGAGCGACAATATTCATAGGCATTATTTTGGACATTTGAAAAAAATACTAACTTTTTCTGAGTGTTCATGTGTGTGTTTTTACGTAAGCATTTTTTTAAAACCTTTTATTGGTCACGCTAAATGGAAAGCGCGTTTTTCACGGAACGCTATTCGACCACAGTTGACTATAATGAAATAAACAAAAAAACTGCAAGCTTTTCAGTGCCTAAATTACAAGCACTTTCAGGTATTCCCTGTTAGAATGCAATAAAACTTTTTGCCTTTCATTTCTACGTAAACCATTTTGGAACATATTCTTGGTAATTTTCCTATATTTTTATTCCATTCAACAAAGCGGCGCGTGGGTGTGACAAGGTCGCATCGGCGTAGAAACCACGTATTTGATACAACCATATCCCATTACGGCTAACACGTTTATTCCTTACTTTCGTATTGGATAAGGATTGGGGCACGAATGGTCGAATGTTTGAACAAATATTTTTATTACGGAAAACAATTGAATGAGTTGGACCTTTTCATTCTTTTTTTGTTGGTTTTGGGTTTTGAATTTTGCAAGTCAGACAGTAAATTGGATATTGGTGGTTTGAGGCGTCGTTTAATAAGAACTAATAATATTTTTTGATCACATAAAAGAAATACAGGCTCTCCTTCCTGCTACCTTTATAAGGTTGTCGGTCCACCTTGTGAGTGGACGTCACACGCTGCGTTTTCCAGTACGTGTCCTCCACTCAAAAACCTTGCTTGTATGCAGGCCGCTACCAACTACCAATCATTGGGGGAGGCCTATGTTCAGCCGTGGACGTCCTGTGGCTGAAATGATGATGATGATGATGATAAAAGAAAACACAAACGAACGACTCTCTCTAATTTACCAGAAGCAACTGGAGGATTTGTTGCTCACATTATAATTATTTGTATTTCACGTCAAATACCTAGTTTTTTTTGCCTTTCAAATCTATCTTGCTGCTAAAATTGACCAAAATAATTGTTTCAATGCTAATTCTACTTGTCGTGTCGACAACAAACCTACACAGTGTCAGCCAAAAACTCCGTCACAAGAATGCTTTATTATTATCATCACACCCAAAGCATATTGAAGTTATTTAGGTACGATGAATAGAATTCGTATTTATAATATACTACATAAGCAAAAATCCTTCAGAAGAAACTACTTACATAAACACGTTTTAGCTTAGGTGCTGAATTTCTTTTCACAAAATGTCCCATAAAATAATTTCGTTAAGTATATTTGACAAAAGCAGCGCGCCGGCGCCGCGAGGACCGAGAGAAAGGCACAGCGAAAGATGTATTTACAACACACCTTCGGATTTGTATTCTGCAGGCGTGTATATATTTATTTAGGTTCAGTTTTGGCTTGGAAGCACAAGCGGAAAGAACAAGCGTTTTTAAGTTCACAGGACATTGAAGGGTTATTTAGATTTGCGTTTTTGGTGCGTGAGAGATTCCTTCGTTCGTTTCAGCTAAATGACGTCTGGACAAAAGCCCTACCCCAAGGATTTCCACAACGCCTGCAACCAGGTACTTCATGCGACCTTCACCATATCGTCGGTCCACCTAGTGAGAGGCTTGCCTATACTACTCCGGTCTGTGATCTCTATTAATTTAAGAACTTTTCTGCCCCAACGGAGATCAGCTCTACGCGCTATGTGCCCCGCTCACTCCTATGTTGTTAATGTTCTTAAAAAAATATAAATGCACTTACTAATAATCCCGTTAACCCCTTGTGGTAAGTTTAAGCTATGCTTGGGTTGCGAGTGGGTCACCACAATAGTCAAACGGCGGCGGGGATCGTTCCCGCGTTCCTCGGATCACGAGTCGGCCAATCCGATACCTTCACCGTTCAGCTATCGTCACGTTAAATTCGTCGCTTCACTGTCACTTATGTTTGACAATTTTGGGGGCTATGTCGATTACTTTGGTTTTTCTGCGAAACCTCTAAAGAAAAGGCTTTGAAAACCGCTGCCTCTCGTGCCTTGCGTACAGCAATATATTTTAGTCGCCCCCGGTGACAATAAACATGTGGTGTTTGCGGTACGGAACCCGCATACGGGGGCTATAGTTTTTACCCTTTTTCAGATCAGCTTTTATGTGATGAAAAAGTACTGTTCCGTTTTAAAGAGCGACATATGAGGCTGAGAAGCGTTTTAGTTTAACACTCGTATTCACAAACGATGCTTAAGTGACGCAGCAAATCGAACGCACAGCGTTGAATAGAGCTCTGTGATTGGTTCGTGTGTCACCCTGTGCATTCATGCGCACTGTGAGACTACATAGTAATATTTGTGAATAGTAGAATAGACAGAGCTCTATTCAACGCTGTGCGTTTGATTTTCTGCTTTACTTTCAGCAAGCATCGTTTGTGAGTACGAGCGTTAGTCTCTACATTTGACTTTTTTTTATCCACAACGAGGAAGCTCTTGGCCTGTATCTCACCTGATGGTAAGTGACGATCAGGCCGAAGGTGGAAGCGAGCTTCACCCGGAATCCTCCACGGAGGAACTGGCTTTCCTACCTCTAAATGCCGGAACACAATTAACATTGTTGTTATGGCGACAGACTTAGGTAAGATGGTGGTAGCTAGCCAGGCGGACTTAGAACAAGCCCTACCACCAACCAAACCGAACAGAAAAATCTGCCCACACTTGGAAACAACCTGAGACCTTTGCGTCTGAAGCAGGTGGTCTTACCATTAGACCACAGAGGCGGTTAAGCTGTACCGTTAGACTGCACCTATTCAAACTTCTCTATTTTTCCACTAAAAATAACCTCAGCACCTACCAACATACCACATAAAACATTTTTATCGAAATTACGATCTCTAGCAGAAGCTTTCATACAAATGTAGGTCAGCCTCAAGCATTCATACGTAAAGAACTCGCAATTTGTTGTAGGATTGCATTGTCTATGCCAGGGATGTTATAGATATCCGTAACCGTAACCGAAAATTTCGGATATCTGAGATAAAAAAAATGTCCGTAATCGTAACCGATACAAAAGTTTCGGATAATTTCGGATGTAGGCAGTTTAAATTGTTTTTTTTATAGCATTATTGTAAAGGCATAACACCCTGATTTACCTTTATAATGCCATCTAGTATCAGTCTTAATTTTTTTATTCGTTGTAAAGTGTGCGGCCATTAATGAACCGTATTGGACAACTATTGCAAATTGCATTCCAAAAAACATTTATCTGTAACCGTAACTGAAATTTTCGGATATCCGAAATAAAAAAAATATCCGTAACCGAAACCGGTATAATTTATTTCCATATCCGTATCCATAACCGAAACTACATATCCATAACATCCCTAGCTATGTGCCCTTGCCTATATGCCCTTTTAGCTCTATTTGCTATTGACAGACTGCAATATGGAAGATGTGGCATTATGAAATATATAGATATTACAAAGACAAGAGGTTTAATATTGACAAACTTATAAGGCTGAGTTGTATCATCTTACTTTAACTTTAACAAACGTCAAAAGCCTGTCAAACTCCATACAAAAAACACCGGTTATGGTTATAGTCATGGTTAAAATAAGGTGCAACTCAGCCTAATAGTTATTTTTTTAAATAAAAGTTAAGCAAACCCTTCNAACATTAGCTAGTCCTAAGAAAGTCAAAAACATGTAACGGAATCTCCGACTTAGCACTTTAGTGGAGCGATTACAGAAAATAATGGCCTATTAAGTACATGTTTTTTTGTGTTATTATGAAAGTTCAGAAAACTGCGCAGTTTTTAAAAATTATTTTGGACCAATGGAAGTTTTTTTTTTTTTCGAAATACTCAAGTTGAAAATTTTAGAATGTTCTGCTAAAAGCATATTTTTTATGTTTCTAGCAAAAATTTTGTATCTTGCATCAAAGATAGGAAATGGATTATTTTTTTCAAACATCTGAAATTAATAGGGAATCTGTCAAAAAAAAGAAACCTGAAAAAAGTCAACCCAAAAAAAAGATAAAAAAATTTAAAGCCTACTAGGTCATAAAATTTGAAAAAATCACAAAATTAACGATAACTTCTAAACTATGAAAAATCGTAGAACATACATGGGGGTGAAATCGATAGGTCTAGTGCTCACCTATCACCTGCCTTCGGCTTGACACCTTACAAGAAACACCCTGTATACCATGACTGGAAACACACACTGGTCAAAGACTTTTGTCTTAAGACACTGCGATTTCACGGACGTGAAAATATTGCAAAGCTTTCCGAAATTGCGAAGTTTAATTTATTATTCTTTTTTATTGGACTTGCGGACAAAGATGGGGATTATTCTTGTGTAAAAAGTAAAAAAAATGTTTAGAAATCGCTGCCTCTCCTGCCTTGCGTACAGCAATATATTTTAGTCGCCCCCGGTGACAATAAACATGTGGCGTTTGCGGTACGGAACCCGCATACGGGGGCCATAGTTTTTACCCTTTTTCAGATCAGCTTTTATGTGATGAAAAAGTACTGTTCTGTTTTAAAGAGCGAGACAGCAGGCTGGGAAGCGTTTTAGTTTAACATCCGTGTTTACAAACGAGGCTTGCTTAAGTGAAACAGCAAATCGAAAGCACAGCGTTGAATACAGCTCTTTGATTGGTTCGTGTGTGACCCTGTGCATCCACGCGCACTGTGTGACCTCATAGTAATATTTGTTAATAGTAGAATAGACACAGCTTTATTCAACGATGTGAGTTCGATTTTCTGCATTAAGCAAACATCGTTTGTGAACACGCGCGTTAGTCTCTACATTTGACTTTTTTTTTNTTATCGCCGCGGGTAGACGTGCAATTTACGACGATTGGGACGCGACGCTTTTTGTGACGATTGTGACGTAGTGCAGGAAGGTACAGTGTGTTAAGTCCATGTATATTTAGTAGGGTGGTCCTTATTTTTCGACNAGGAAGCTCTTGGTCTGTATCTCACCTGATGGTAAATGATGATCAGGCCGAAGGTGGAAGCGAGCTTCACCCGGAATCCTCAACCACGGAGGAACTGGCTATCTTACCTCTAACTGCCGGAACACAACAATGCTGTTAACATTGTTGTTATGGCGACAGACTTAGGTAAGATGGTGGTAGCTAGCCAGGCGGACTTAGAACAAGCCCTACCACCAACCAAACCGAACAGAAAAATCTGCTCCCACTGGGAATCGAACCTGGAACCTTTGCGTCTGAAGCAGGTGGTCTTACCACTAGACCACAGAGGCGGTTAAACTGCACCGTTAGGCACCTATTCAAACTTCTCTATTTTTCCACTAAAAATAACCTCACCCACTACAAACATACTTCATAAAACATTTTATCGAAATTACGATCTCTAGCTGAAGCTTTCATACAAATGTAGGTCAGCCTCAAGCATTCATACGTAAAGAACGCGCAATTTGTTGTAGGATTGCATTGTCTATGCCAGGGATGTTATGGATATCCGTAACCGTAACCGAAACTTTCGGATATCCGAAATAAAAAAAATATCCGAAGCCGTAACTGTAACCGATTCAAAAGTTTCGGATAGTTTCGGATGTAGGCAGTTTAAATTATTTTTTTGTATAGCATTAATATGTAAAGGTTTAACAGCCTGATTTACCTTTATAATGCCATCTAGTACTATCAGTTTTATTTTTTTTATTCGTTGTAAAGTTTGCGGCCATTAATGAACCGTGTTGAACAACTATTGCAAATTGCATTCTAAAGCACATATATCCTTAACCGCAACCGAAATTTTCGGATATCCGAAATAAAATAAAAATATCCGTAACCATAACCGAAACTACATATCCATAACATCCCTAGTCTATGCCCTTTTAGCTCTATTTACTATTGACAGAGTGCAATATGGGAGATATGAGGCATTATGAAGGTTTTATTTGTAGTTCAAGATCGACTGGATTTCAATTTAAGGTCTATATGAAAGATATTACAAAGACAAGAGGTTTAATATTGACAAACTTATAAGGCTGAGTTGTATCATCTTACTTTAACTTTAACAAACGTCAAAAGTCTGTCAAACTTCATACAAAAAACATCGGATAAGGTTATTCTTCTTTTTCTTCGTCGCTACACTCTTGCCAGAGTGGTCGTGGTCGTCACACCAGGTCCGGTGGCAAGCCTCAAAATCCGTGGCCATTCCTCCCGCACAGCCTTTCTTGTGCACTCGTGGAGTGGACCATTGAGTGCGGTTTTGATCTGAGGTGGAATTGTGTAAAGCAATCGTAATCATTTGACAGTTCATAACGTACCATTATTCTGTCAAACGCTTTGTTTAACTGACTTTATCGTACGTTATGAACTGTCAAATGATTACGATTGCTTTACACAATTCCACCTCTGGTCAGTCCAGCGCATGGGCGACCTGCCGCGCGCTCTTGTGCCCTCAACCTATAAGGTTATAGTCATGTTTAAAATAAAGTACAACTCAGCCTAATAGTTAAAATTTTTAATAAAAGTTAAGCATACCCTTCCTTTTTTTACCATTCTAAAAAACTTGCCACTAGGTTGTTTAGAAGAGATCGGTTTATAGCGATAAGACCACTTAATTGTACTGCATCTTTAGCATTTTCTTTTCTTGTCCATTGTTTAAAATATCCATTATACAATTTAACCACTTGTTATAAAATTTAACAGTTGGCGAAATTAACTAAGGATCAAAAAACTTTCCTCAAGTTTCATTTGACAGCACTGAGACTATACATTTATGATATACATAAGTAAATACAAAATAAATGATACTTATGAAGTAACTACCAATTTGGAAACCATTGGGGGAGGCCTATTTTCAGCAGTGGACGTTCAGTGGTTGAAATGATGATGATGAAGTACTAACAAATGAAATATTTCAGTACTTAAACGTTTATTAACAATTGTCATAACAACATATTATTATTAGCGCTGTAAATACACATAAATTAATTTTCTACACTTCTTGCTACTATTATGAATTCTGTGGTACTACTCATGCTACAATTAACTAACGTCAGAGTTACGTAAATGTAGAGTTAAGAGTATACGCATTCATTCTCATGCAAAACTAACATTTATATTTTCTTGTTTCAGGTACGATTATTCTGGAGCCTACATAACACAGTTTAATTGGGTAAATAATAAAACTGGGTAAATAATAAAACTAAGGTAACGTGCCGGCCTAGATGGTAAATACTTCTTACTAAATTCTAAATATACAATCAGTAACTCAAAGGTGACTGACTGACTGATAAAATATAGTGATTTATCAACGCACAGCCCAAACCACTAGACGGATCGGGCTAAAATTTGGCATGCAGGTAGATGTTATGACGTAGGCATCCGCTATGAAAGTATTTTACGAAACTCCACCCCTAAGGGGGTAAAACGGAATCCACGCTAGTTGCAACTATAATCTTTAATATTCTGATAAAATTCGTTGCGAGTGCAATGACAGTTTGACCTCCCCCGGGACAAACTTGGCCTTCACTGGTTAGGTTTGCATTGGCGGTCCAGCTGTAGATCCTGGCTACACAGGAGTTGCAGCGGTGGGAACGATAGGTGAGAATAAAGCGACCTTTGTAACTAATTAAGCGACAATAGCCCAATGTTGTCGGTGTTATTTCGAATCTAAAGTTCCTTTCAGCCACATGACGTCCACTGCTGGACAAATACCTCCCAAGGATTTTCACAACTATACATACATACGTAGATAAAACTATTTATTAGTTCAGAATACACAAACATAAAAGTAAAACATTTTTTCCAATTAGGGCAGACATTTTCATAGAAATTAGATAATACATTTTATTATAAAAAAACGTCTACAAGTTATCTCATTACACGCGAAATAACTTCTGAAAGTAAAGAAGAAAGATTTACTGAATTTTCAGGCAGATAATTTCAGGTTTTTGCTCGGTGATTTATTGAATTATTCACAGTATTTATTTACTCCCAACCAGAGTATTTATTTACTTTAATCATTTTGACGCTTAATGTAAATACAATTACGATTGCAAGCCTTTTAAAATTCGTTTACGTTTTGCGTATAGTTAACTATTTATTTAGTTTCCGCTAAATATTCACAATTTTAAGAGTAAACTGTAACAGATGATTTCGCAATCCTGGTTTCATACAAAGTTATTTATTTTTTGCAAAATACTTAGGCTTTTAAAAGGCGCAAAAAGTGTTAAAACACGTGTCAGTATTAAAAAGACTGACTTGATATCATTAAACCCTTACTACATTTTGATCACCATAAAAAATTGTGTTTCTTTAGATTTGCTCTGACAGCAATGAAACACGCCCGTATTCACAAACGATGCTTGCTTAAGTGAAGCAGTGAATCGAACGCACAGCGTTGAATAGAGCTCTGTGATTGGTTCGTGTGTCACCCTGTGCGTCCACGCGCACTGTGAGACCTCATAGTAATGTGTGTGAATAAGGGTGACAGTCATTTATAAAATACTTATCCAGTTTGTAACTTCATTACGACTTTTGCAATCCTGAAAACCTTCTTTAATTTATTTTTCCCTTGCAAATATTTCCAAAGTCATTGTAAAGATGACAGTTCACTCAACTTTTAGTTGCAAAATCAACCTTATTGCAACGACATAAGATGCCACAGTGTAAAGCTTGATTAGCCGCAAGGCCGCGATTCTCAAACCGATTGTTTACATTCAAAACTCGCGCGTAATCCGACCAAAAAGTTCACCAGATTCCACTTCTAATTTCACTCCATCGTCCATTACTGGCAGGGCTGTCTACAATAACTCTATTTAAAAAACAATTAAAATAATGTGAATAAACTTTCTACGGAAGAAAACAACTAAACGGAGTCTCTTAAAGGCAGCAGGAAGGCGCTAGATAATCAGGCCGCTTGAATCCGGTCAATATGGAATTGGGGGACGCCTATGTTCAGCAGTGAACGTCTTATGGCTGAAATAATGATGATGAATGATTTGGCAAGGCACCATTTGATAATAATAATAATAATAAAATCATTTATTTGCAAGAACATGGTTACAGATTGGTGTTAATTTAGTTAATTCCAGCATATTCTGTCGCATGCGACGTAAAAAAGTTCTTGTTCTTAAAGTTATGTTAATTATTATTGCTACATTTAGTCTTAGATTTTACATATTTTTACAACTCAAAATACTTATTTTACTCATAGTTGTTTTTCATATACCATGACAGTAACAAGTAACAATATAATCGCATCTTGCTAACGGTGAGTATTTGCACAGGCATAACCTAGTAGCCAGAATCATCCATCAGCAACTTGCTCTTCAGTACGGCCTTCTTGAATCTGAGACGCCTTATTACCGATACCAGCCGGTGCCAGTTCTCGAAAATGGTCATGCATTGCTCTATTGGGATCGTTCTATCATCACAGACAGGACTATTGTCTGTAATGAGCCTGATATTGTGGTGGTTGACCGATCCCAACGTCGGGCAGCGCTCGTTGACATTACCATCCCGCATGACGAAAACCTCGTGAAGGCTGAGAAGGAAAAGCAAAGCAAATACCTTGACTTGGCCCACGAGGTGACCGCCATGTGGGATGTTGACTCGACGATCATTGTCCCGATAGTAGTCTCGGCAAACGGGCTAATAGCGAAGAGCTTCGACCAACATCTAAAGAAGCTCTCGCTGGATGGTTGGCTCAAGGGTCAGATGCAAAAGGCGGTGATCCTCAGCACGGCACGCATTGTCCGGAGGTTCCTCAGCCTGTGACCCTGACCACCGGTAGCTTGGGCCCTGCTCCGCTGCCGGTGGATAAACTAGTTTTAAGTGATTTTTTTATAATGTATTTTTATAACTTTTTCTGTTGTAATTTACATTGTAAAAAAAATATTTAAAATTAAGACAATGATATAAATAAAGTAATAAATACATGTCAGGGAACAAAATTCATGAACATTGACAATCAAATGTCATGAACGTTTCAGCCTAATGACGTCCACTGCTGGACAAAGGCCTCCCCCAAGGATTTCCATAACGACCAGTCCTGCGCTGCCCGCATCCAGGTGCTTCCCGCGACCTTCACCAGATTGTCTGTCCTACTAGTGATGGGCCCACACTACGACTTCCGGACCGAGGTCACCACTCGAGAACTTTTCACTTTTCTGAGATAAACTCACGAATCTTGTATTAATTCCATTATGTACGCAGTCAAACAGAACATTTCTCGTTTAATTAATTTTTCACCCTCATTCCTCCACGGATCGCAATCGCAAACTTAAAAATAAAATGTATACTTAAAAGTTAAATTAAAGAGGCAACCCTGCCCAAAAGATAAGCTCTCGGCCCTGATAACGAGAGTTAATTACGTTTCCGTTTAAAGATTTTTGTCGGCGAGCGGAGCGAGCGAAGCGAGCTGAGCGATCGAGCGGAAAAATGGAAGGCTCAACTCTAAGCCAGGCATCGGAGTTTAAAACAAAAATGTGGGGCGTTGGAGTAATGAAGTTGTTGTGTCGATGGCAGTTTAAATGGCGGCGGTTTGTGTAGTTAGCTCCTGGCTCAGTCGAGTGTGAAGGGCCGAGGACTCGAGAGCTTAGTGAGTTTTGGTCGATGGCTTTTGGTTTATACGTAAACGCGTGTGTATGGGATTTACAGTGACGTAACTGTACTAACTTTTAGCTTCTATGGTGGGAAGTCACCCAACTGTTTACACGTACGAAAAAGGTACCTTATAAATTGTAATCTATCATCAATCTAATAAGCTTTATTTAGGACATTGTATTGCTTCACGTAGCCAACCTGGAAACAAAAAGGTATTAAGTGAAACTCACGTTGATCACTAGCAATACTCATTATTAAACTATGATTATTAAATTTATATTTAGTATGGAAATGTCATTATAAACCAGTGTCCATCGCGCGTTTAGCTTTTTTGTAAAAATACACTGTGTGTTTCTTTTTGCTAATGGAATCATCATCATCATCATCATCATTTCAGCCATAGGACGTCCACTGCTGAATATAGGTAGGCCTGCTTTTTATGTTGATCGATTGGTAGCGGCCTGCGTTCAGCGCTTCCCTGCTACCTTTATGATGTCGTCGGTCCACCTTGTGGGTGGATGTCTCACGCTGCGTTTTCTGGTACGCGGCCTCCATTAGATCCCATAGAATCAAATCCTCTAAATTGTGGTAGGCTAAATCTAACCAAAGAGACATCAATACACTGTCTAAACTCTGTGACTTCTCGAGACCTTCAAAAAAACTTCAGCGCCTACAATTTCTAATCCCTTTCTCTATTAAATTAATATTTCCCGCGCCAATACCCACCCTTTTAATTTTAAAAGATAAAAAGCGCTCGTCCCAACACGTAACTTTCAAAGTCCCCAACAAAGTCGACAGAAATCGGGACGTCCCAATCGCGTTCAATTATCCGCCGAGTGAAAAATAAAAGAATACTTAAGTGAATGCTGAGTTCAAATGTGAAACTTTACCCTCGAAAAGTATGTCTGAATATTTAGCTCTGAAGTGATCCTTCTGTCAGACCGAAGTTTTTGGCAAAGGTTTAAGAAAAAGTAAAGAATTTTACCGTCTTTGAAATTTGCTCAATTAAACTTTGAATTATGATCTTTTAATTTGATACGGTTGAATATTCGAGCTCTTTAAATCATACAGGGTGGACACGGTAAGTGATCTCACTCGATTATTTCTAAGCTCTAGAAAATAATCGAAAAAGTGGTTACCGATACTAAAAATGCTTCACGAGCTCTATCAAATGGTGTCAATAATAGGTTACAGAATAAACTGGATCTATCCGAAAATTCAACGTTTCCAGCTTCCATACATTTAGTATTATCTACATAATGAAGACTAAAAAAATAGGAGTCTTCATTATTTACAAAAATACACAACTTATTGTCTGTGTACTGTCTCTCAAATGCATTCGGTAGGCATAAATATTTAGTTTTTTTTTTTTAAATAGCGGCCGCCCGCGTCTTTGTACGCGTAGAAACTGCCAACCCCCGTTCTACCCCCTTAGGGGTTGAATTTTACAAAATTCCATTTTAGTGAGCACCTACCTTCTAAAAGGAACCCCCATGCAAAATTTGAGACTCCTAGCACTTGTAGTTTTTGAGATTTCGTGATGCGTGAGTGAGTCAGTCAGCCAGTCAATCAGTGTGACCTTTCGCTTTTATAGATATACGATTAATTTATACTAATTTTTATACTTCGGTGTGACAGTCGGTCATTAAGAGACAATACAGAAGGAGATAAAACTTGGCGAAGTATTAACCCTTAACTGGTATCGTAAATTGGACATACGTAACTGGTATCGTGGGGGCCGCGCGGCCCCCATACTATGTTTGCTTCTAGCAAGCATGTTTTACCTATATACTTGAACAAATGCTCATAAATGATATATATCAGGCTTTTTCTATGTAATCATTTAGTTTTTATTGTAATTAATCTTCTTACTTATATACTTCAAGACATTACATAATAGCGACAACTTTTTACGTAATATTTTTTTAACGTTACAAATATCTATGGAACCTACGTTCAGAAAGTTATAATCAAAAATATTATTATTTTAATTAATCCATAATAACGTGAACTTAATAATAAATAAAGTTTTAATGTAATGTTTAACAAAAATAAAAAGCATTTTATAAAAATAAATACATAAATATTATGTTGACAAACATTAGATTTTCAGACCACTTGTATTTATTTTTTTATAGTAGCTGGATTGACTAGGTCCTACAACATCTTCATTTTCACTCTCTGAAGAAAAACTTCATTATCGACCAAATATTGGTTATTGGGTCTTCACAATGACCTATAATTTTATTATCACTATATCCTTCTTCTGACATGCTACTTATCACTAATTTGGAATCAAAAACTTCGTTCTAGGTATCTTCTATTGTTTTATCACTAATAAGCCATCAATACTGTAAGAAAACAAAAAACAAATAAAAACTGCCATGAAAAAAAATTAACGTAACTGGTATTGTGGGGGCCGCGCGGACCCCAACACGTGCATATCTTCGTCCTGGTGAATGATACAGTGCTGAAACGCCTGCACCAGATGCGAGTAGCGCCGAAATGAGAATACCAAAAATTGTGGCTGCCCACGATGCGTAGCTTCATACAAATCAAAGAAAACGTCATGCGTGGGGGCCGCGCGGCCCCCACGATACCAGTTAAGGGTTAAAAAGTTTTTGATTTTTTGCCACCCTCGACTGCTGTCGCTGGAAAGGGGACAATTTCACTATTAGAAGCTCTTTTTAGTATTAATGCTTGTGTTCGGGTATAAGTTGTCAGAGTCACGTTTGGAATTCAGTTGGAGCTAGTTCAAATTTCTTTTTTATGCAGAACAAAGCAGGTATTTACTGTAATCACACCTGAATATGTTAAATGAGATCTTCTTATAATCAGCTATGAGCTGTTATCCATTAGGATTTTCTATAGAATATCTAACATTTCTCAAATGGAAAACTCTCGGTCTAAAGACATGCATACTTATTATCAAAACGTGCCCTTCGATGCACTAAATAAAATTTCTGCAATATCCTAACCAAAAAAGTTCAATTATAATGTTTTTGTCACACCTCAGAATCTAACCCAAGACCTCCAAAAGAGAGTTCTATTCACTCAAAGGTCACTCATTCATACAAAGGTCAACATTATCAATGGACCTAACACTTGTCAGTAAGTATTTATCCCGAACCATAATGGGAATCCAAGTAAGAAATACAAATTGTCACACCAATCGATCATAAAACTTTGCAACCTCCAAAAAGTCAAAAGAAGTTTTGATGCGAACACCAAAGTTGTAAATAAAATATGCTCACACGTCCATAAACAGCTACGAAATACTGCCGTGTCACCCACGATGACGTCACAAACTTATTCCCATACAAAACCGCAATCACGGCACATAATGGTGAGCGTGACTATATCAACAAACTTATTCTAACTCCAATCCATCCCAAAATATGCTTTAAAGCTGATGATATAAAGCTCAGCTGAAATGCAGAACTCAAATTTGCACTGAAAGAACAAGGTCCCACCCAGTATATTTGGACCTTTCACTCTTTTATGTTGTATGAAAAATTTAATATACCACCGGGATATGTATCAGAAGTGACGGCTCAAAGGAAAATGGTTTTCCGAAAGGGGTAGATACTAACATAAATCGTTACAAAAGTGACTTTTATTGTTGTGTGGTCTCGTGTAACGTATTAGAGATGTGAAAAATAGTCCATGTTTAGGCAATTTAATAGTACCCTCTATATTAGGGGTGCAAAGTCACTCTATTATAAACAAAGTACCAACCTTAATATTGATGGATGGATTACTTTTTCTTTATCTTATATCGTGTGGGTTGTAACAACGCAAAGGTCACAACCCTAGCTGGTGTGAGACGTATTATGAGCCATTATGGGCATCTAATATGGCTCAATAAGATCAAAGATCTGACTTGAAGTGACATGCACAGATCACAGAAACTAAAGGTAGATGTGACAAGGGGGCGAGGCCGGTGTCCAAAACAGAACATATTTTATTGCTCGTGACAGCAATAATGACAGCAGCGACGTCATAATGTAAATAGTTTACATTGCTTGCGTAGTACTAAAGATTATTCGAACGTTGAGTACTGATACCGCAGTGGATAATGAGCATAATATTTTGATTACTTTGTGTGTGTGAATTTCTAATGCGACACTGAGTTTTGAACTCAGCGCGTTAGTTGACATCTCTCTATATCTCTATGGTGACATGCAACGGCTTGCGATAGTCTATGAACAAAGCGGCAAAACTACAAAAAGTCACTAATTAGTTTGTTTCACTTGGGAATCGATTCCAGAGCGACGAATGCTAGTTTAAAACTAACTTTTCGCTAATTAGATGCGTTAACCAAGACAGTACTTAAATTAAATGCGTAAAAAACTTTCCACGAAAGGATTTAAATTTTAAGATTGCATAGTTATTGAACTTGCAATGTCTTTCTTCATCATCTTAATCATCATTTCAGCCACAGGACAGACACTGTTGAAGACAGGCATCATCCAATAATTTCCATATTGCCCGGTTGGTAGTGCCTGCATCCAGCGCATTCTTGCTACCTTTATGACCTCATCGTCAATCCACCATGTCTTTCTTACGAAAACAAAAAAAAATCCCAAATTGGCCTTCCAAGGATTCAAACCTCCCATCTATCGATATTAGAGCAGTGTCGCATCACTAATGGACATCCACTAGCTTTTGTCCGGACTCCACTCGCGTAGAAGTGATAAAGCTCAAGCAGGATACATACGAACAGCATTTTTTGTTATTCTGCCCTCAAAAATGGATAAGCAAGTTTATTTTCTTACAAGTCTCTTTCCCACCAATAACATTTTCATGGAAAATGGTTATCAGATCCCTACTCACCTTTTTTCATGATCTCCGCTTTAACTCTGTCATCATCATCATTTCAGCCACAGGACGTCCACCGCTGAACATAGGCCTCCCCCAATGATTTCCATATCGCCCGGTTGGTAGCGGCCTGCATTCAGCGCCTTCCTGCTACTTTTATGAGGTTGTCATGTTTTCATTCCCCCACGCTGCATTTTCTGGTACGTGGCCTCTACTCCAGAACCTTGCTGCCTCATCGGCAATGCTAACTCTATACCTAAGTCAACATAAATGGCTTGACCGTAATAGTTTATGTTTTTTTTTTGTCATTTGGTAGCATTTTCTTGATGCCAATTGTTAAAAAAATGTTCTGAAACTCAACCAAAACCGCATAAAGATTTATAACCTTATACTTAAATAAAGTGAAGTCTTAAATTCAAAGGTCACAAAGACATTTTTGGTTTCTCCGTTCGTCAGCGGAACCCTAAAAACTCTATAAAACAAATCCGATCGGAAACATGTAGGAACTGTCACGCGCCGCGAGGAAAAAAATAAAATTTATTCGCCGTTTTTACCGCAAATAACGTAAGACGAGGTTAAATTGAGTGGTTCAAGTTATAAGAGCAAGGTTCCGGAGTGGAGGTCACGTGCTGGCAAGCGCAGTAGGACGTCAACTCACAAGGTGCACAGATGACCTCATAAAGGTTTTTTTTTTTTATGTGACAGGAGGCAAACGAGCAGTCCGATCACCTGATGGTAATTGATTACCGTCGCCCATAGACAGTTAGACACCCGCAGACCCAGGGGCGTTACAGGTGTGTTGCCGGCCTTTAAGGTGAAGATAAAAGGTACTAGCAGAAAAGCGCCAAACGGTCAATTTAGAAATCACTGAAGAGGCTGCAATGTTGGACGTTGGGACGATGAAATAAGTAAACTGACTGCCAATGAAGAGTAATTACTACAAGACTTACGTTCAGCAGTCTAGGGACGTCCTGTGGCTGAAATAGTGATGATACAATGATATTAACATCTAAAATGATAATAAAATTAACTCCTTACCTGCCTTTCGTATCGCTACATCTTGATATTAGAAATAGAGAACGAATATCATAAATCCTTGAAAGATGTAGGTTTTATAGCTTTCTTTGTAAGTAAGACAAATACGTAAGTAGTTGTTTGACACTTTATGTAAGCAGATACGGCGCTGTTCTCTCAAAGACAGTCTGAAGTCCTATGACTTCTTAGATAAGTAGTTGGTTCGCGTACTAGACTGAAACACTGCATTGTGTCCTAACCCCAAACAACAAAGGTCAGAATTAAATAAACACATTACCACTCCTTTGCTTCGCGCAGTCGGGTAAAAATCGCTGCATCTCATCGCCGAAAAAACTTCAAGAGTCCACATAAATCAAGGAATGGCGGGTAGGCGGACGAAATGTGGAATGCAAATCCTGGCCACTTCCCTTAATATCGGCCGGCGATGAATTATGAGGGTTATCGCCGCGGGTAGACGTGCAATTTACGACGATTGGGACGCGACGCTTTTTGTGACGATTGTGACGTAGTGCAGGAAGGTACAGTGTGTTAAGTCCATGTATATTTAGTAGGGTGGTCCTTATTTTTCGACTTTTGAATTATCCCCGGGGCACTTTCTCATTCGATTATATACCTCTAAATATGAAATTAGCTTTTATTGTTTTTTTTTTTGGTTAAGATTTAGAGGTCGCTACCAGCTGTCAAAATATTTACAAAAGCTTTGAAGATCTTAAATCATGGTTTCATAAATGTTTTATTTAAGTGTTTATATCACATTTTACGTGCAAATGAACATCGCATAGATAGAATAGACAATCGCTTCTTGTCCCCTTCTCCCCTCAACCCCTCTTCTGTACCGACCATGGTACCGACGCGTCGAGATACTAACAAGTAAACTCTTATATCTTAAAAATAATTGATTCAAATAATGTACATTGTATACAGGGTGTTAGGTAAATGGGTATATGAGCCGACACTAGCCCATGTTAACATGATCATATAAATGGTATGGTGAAGTCAGAAAATTGATATCTTCATTTTAATTATTTTAATTATCATACAAATCGGATTTTATAAAATTTATTTTGTATGAAAATTAAAAAAAATAAAATGATGATATCAATTTTCTGACTTCACCATACCATTTATATGACCATGTTAACATGGGCTAGTGTCGGCTCATATACCCATTTACCTAACACCCTGTATAATATCTTAGTTCATAGCAACAACAATAATTTTGTAATATTTTTATTTGGCTTTGGCTTTAAAAATAAATGAATCTAACAAATACAGATTTTGTGTTTTTACTTAAAATTCAAACCTTGGTAGCGACCCCTAAATGTCTTTTAAAAATTAAAAAAAAATTAATGAAAGACTTTCATATGGTATATAATCAAATTACGTGGTGCCCCGCAAAATATAAGAAAAAAAAATTTTTTCGTAGGAATAAGGACCACCCTAATATTTAGCTTACACAAGTACATTGAGTTTAGTTTCTATAGCTATTTCCTATCATCATCATTTACGGGGTTAGTGCTTTTAAAAAGCTATTGCAATGGAAAATATTTTACCTACCATTTTTGAACCATCCTTTGAAAACTTGCTTTAGCGAGTTAAATGCTATTTTTTTCTAAAAAATAATTCAGCTAATCTATGGTTTAAGGACAACACAAAAAATTACTGTAACGCTATATTTTTCTTCGGAAAATCTCTTAAAAGACATCCCATATTATTATGATTTTATTAAGCAATTACAATATAAGGAGTGGGACTTCTGCATCTTCCTATGTTTTCTTTTTTCTTTATCTTAAAATAGAATTGTTAAATAGCTAAGTATTGTATTACAATACTGAACAAAATAATAGGTAAAGGCACTTTAACTAAAATAACAAAATGAGGAACCCTCGCACTTGGGCTGATAATAGGCACAATATAACTCATACACCCATTGAGGCACATTCATCCCACCAAATATGCTCCAAAAACGCCCCAAAATAGTGACCCCGTATCTTACGACACTTGTCTTAACCGACATGTCGTGATAATCAGGTGAATTTACAATTCCACCCCCCTTCCACGGCTCTGAGGTGTAATATTTCACAGGGGGGCGCGTGAGACCCCGGTTGTCTCACATGTCCCGTTGCATACATTATTGTAATTTGGATCGCTCGGGTGTTTTTTGTGGTGTGTTTGACATGGAAAAGGGTGTAACTCCATGTTTGTATTTGTATAACTGTAAGGCTCTATTCTTTGCATAATACAGTGAGTTCTTTATTTGTTTAGTAGAGTACCTATTTTATACCATCAGTTAAGTAAAAGCTATAGTATTATACTTACTTAAAGCTGAAATGATATTATTTACCTACTAGCCGCCGCCCGCGACTTCGTACGCGTGGATCCCGTTTGGGATGTATTTTGCAAAATCCCGTCTTAATCAGCACTTACTTACGTTCTAAAAGGAACCCCCATGCAAAATTTGAGATTCCTAGCACTTGTAGTTTCTGAGATTTCATGATGAGTGAGTTATTCAATACTATTATTATTATTCAATACTGAGTTCTATCTCTTTATGGGAACACTTAAATGTTTAAATTTGCTTTAAATAAATGATAACAACTGGTACCTGCCTACAGTAGGTAAGTACTTAATTGAATAGCAAATATTAAACGAACAATTTAACCAAAATAAAATAAATCCACATAAAGTTGTTTGTACTTCCCGAACATTAACAAGAAAACTCAAAATCAAATCTGGCGAGTTTTGAAAGCTTTTCACTCAAATAAAAAAGCTTGTTAAAACAAAAACTTTGCAAACAAAGAACCTTTTCAAAGGATTAAGCGTTAACTCCTTGGTGTTTTCTCAAAAAACGAACACACGTAGGTAATTCTTATGGAGATAATCCTTGGATGGAGCACTTTATTTATTTTGTTGAGCCACAGAAAAAGCGGCTAAGTCCTTTTTTGCAATTTCTCACCACGACAATATATTGCGACTGTTTTTCCGGTTTTTGTCGGTGGCCGGTGATATGTCGACTGCATTTGTCTGGATAAACGGATTAGCTTATGCTTTAATACATGCACCGTTTGCTTGCGACACATTGTTTGTGATAGCAAAGAAAGTGTCGATAGAAGCTTTTTTCTTTATCGATTTATCACGAACTGAGTATGTTACTGTTCTCGAGATCTTTTAAGTGATTAAACTCCATCATATATTTCGTTTTTGCACCCTTTAGCATATGGATAAGGTCATCAAAAGAAATCCGTTTAACATAAAAAGAACTATTAATGTTATTTAAAAAAACTTTTCAGCTTTCAAATCAAATCAAATCTTTAATTGCACAATATGGGTTATATAGATACCTACAGGTTTTTTCAATGAATTACTAATGCTTGTAAACAGGAAGTAACACACTGAATTGTATTTTTAATCATAATATTTTGTTGTACGTCGTGAATGCAAAAAGGTTTCAGAATTTATAGTAAAAAATATCGTTTTTTTTTTAAATTTTGACACACACAAATCGCTTGTTTAGTGACTCGGAATCTCGAGGTTAATCTTAAGCCGTGATAAGAGCGGAGCGAGGAATCCTCAAAAATTACCCTTTTATGTCGACATTGCTCGGTTTTGTCATATTAGTGCGCCAAAAACGGGAAAACGGAGTTATACTCTTTTTGACAATGACCTTGACCCAGCATTGTTATTTTATTTGATAGTTTTGTGTACTTCCTTAGAGTCTAGTATTTTACTTGACTTCTGACACGAATGATCTAGGTTCGATTCCCAGATAGGGAAGGAACGTCGTTTCATGTGACGTCTCTATTAATTATATTCTTCATTTATTCTAGCAAATAAATTATTGAATTTTAATTTGCTTAAATATAAAATAAGAACAGTTTTTTCTTGTCATTAAGTATTTTATGCTTCCAAGGAGGCACTGAAATATACACTTTTACATTATCTACTTAAAGTAGTTTTTAGACTTCTACTGCCTTGGAACCGAATACGTTAATAACAATCTATATAAATAAATATTTTGATCGCAATCACACTTCATGCTAGGTTTAGGTGATGTTCTAGGCTAGCACATTAGTGATTAAGGAATCCCCATTTCCTTTTACCTTCAAGGATAACAAGTCCTCCCTTAAGACAAAACTAAAAGCCTTTTTATCTGACTTATATCGTTAAAAAACCGATAACTCACTGTAACGGCCACTGACATTATCTAAATGGGCCACGCCCACTTCCGGTCGCGAATTATGATTGATGACGTCACCGCGACTTCCGGTGACGTCGAGATCCCTGGTAAGATATTTTATGTCTTTTTTATCGGGTCAGAATGAAATATTAGGGGAGGTCAACTAAATTGTTTCCTTAGAAAAACCATGGTGGATATTTTTCCCCGATTTTCGGGGTATTGCCCACTTATCGCTACTTCTCAGCACTTAATGCTGGTGGGGTAGAAAATGGGTAAATCCCTTAAGAGTAACCCAATTTTTTGTTTATCTTTTTATTTTGTGATAGGTGATAATTGTAGGGTATGTAGCAAGAAGACAATACCGTGACAATACTGTGTTGTAAACTATGCTTACTTAAGCAAATAAATGTATATATTCTTATTCATAAGTGAAGCAGCAAATCGAACGCACAGCGTTAATAGAGCTCTGTGATTGGTTCGTGTCACCCTGTGCGTCCACGCGCACTGTGAGACCTCATAGTAATGTTTGTGAATACGGGAGTTTATCACTTTTTCTCTCTGTGGCTGTCAGAATTAATTAAATAAATTACTATTATGTAAGCAGTTAGTTATGGGTATTCTCCAGTTGATAAACAGTTATATGATAACTTAACTTACTGAACCTGGAATCCATTAAGGTAACCTTCCATTACAGTAGGCAATCGAATGTAACAAACTTGCTTAGTAGCTTCAAGGATTGAGTATAATAATTTCAGCGTGTCAAAAATGCACCATTTCTTTGGGCTAAGCAATGGAATATAAACTTATACAGAAAAAAATAAGAGACCGCTTCATAGCGACAAGGTCACCTAAATATGCTATTTAACTTGTTTTTTTTTTATAATCTGTCCACCGGTTATCCCACGCGAAATAAAAAAGAGGATTCACTGTGTAAGTGTGTTGACTGAAAACAATCGCGTAGGTAGAGGATGAGCAACTGTCTGTGCTATAAATATTAGATACTACTAACGTAGACGTAACTGGAAGACGTAGCGTGGGCACTGGGCAGGCCTCCTACAAGGTGGACCAACGATCTAGTAAAAGTTGCGGGAAGAGCCTGGATGCGGGCAGCGCAGGACCGCTCATTGTGGAAAACCTTGGGGAGGCCTTTGTCCAGCAGAGGACGTCAATCGGCTGAAACGAGAATAAGTCATTAACACTGCAGTACACGCGCCCCTTTTTTTACACGAATACACGCGCGGCCTACTCTGGTAAGCCAATTTAAAATCACTGTAAATCAGTTTATAAGCAATTTATGAATAGAATTACTATGTAAATGATAAAAGTGGTTATTATAGTTATTTAATAATCAAAGTTTTTTTATATAACTATTTGGGATCAAACAGATTTAAAAGTTGTAAATTTTTTGGACCAAAATTGCACTTTGAGACCAATGTTAACAAAAAACAATTGACTGAATAAATATGATTAGTTTTTTATCTGTCATAGTATTCGTGACTTTCTACTGCCTGGTACACGGTGTAAATTCATTTGTTACAAGTCTTTCATAATTTTTTTGCCGAGTGATTTCGGGCTTTTGTCTAGACCCGCAGTTTTGACGGCCAATTTTAGATAAGTGCGCAGACTCTAGCGATCCAAGCTTTACTGGCTTACTGACAAATTTAGTAAACGAGGCTTTTCTGGAATGCCAGCTCTCTGGCGCAAGTTTTCAAAAAGTTATAGCGTAAAATGTTACCCTGGTCTACTACAGGGTGTTAGGTAAATGGGTATATGAGCCGACACTAGCCCATGTTAACATGGTCATATAAATGGTATGGTGAAGTCCGAAATTAGATATCATCATTTAAATTTTTTTAATTTTCATACAAATATAATTTTATAATGTCCGATTTGTATGAAAAATAAAATAATTAAAATGAAGATATCAATTTTCTGACTTCACCATACCATTTATATGACCATGTTAACATGGGCTAGTGTCGGCTCATATACCCATTTACCTAACACCCCGTATAGTAGTCCGCGCGTGTACTCTAGTGTTAATAGGATTTGCGAGATTTTCACAAACACCAGCACGTAACTGAGTCCTTTACGCCCTGCAGAGTCATTTGACTGAAACGAACGAACGAACTGCTAACGTAAGAGAGTCGCGTGAAGTTTGACACGTTCGCGATCGCTAGCACTATGTTACAAGCAAACACTCTAATGTGTGTTCACCGTAAAAATAAAATATTTTTCGATAAATCGTTCGCACACGATCCACTCGAACTTGATCGAAATTCGTTTTATTGCGATCGCTTCGGCAGACGAGTGCCTATAAATTTAACACCCTGTATACGAGCTCTTCCATCATACAAATTGTGTCTATAATACAGGGTGTGAAGGCAGTTTTATTGTGGGAGCCTCTTTGTTCGATAAGTCGTTTCTGAACCAATAATAAAAGCTGTAGTGCTTTGATGGAACCAACTTGCATGATTTGATTGAAATGATTTCGGAAAACGTAATTTTATTTAGGTTATTTATTTCTTCTTTCATGTCACCTCATTGGCATACAGTTGCCAAATTTTTGAGACCGACAGAATCAGAAAATTTAATCGATTTACGAAAAATATCATAATTTTTTCCATCCACTGCGCGCGGTTTCGAAATAATTGATACTTGATTAATAGAAAAATATGCACACACAGTTAACTACAAAGCTTAATAGACATTTTTTGCTATTTCTGACATTAAAATGAATCATCGATGCCCTAAGTACGGTGAATTTCAGGTTTCAGTTATTCTAACTCAGGTCATAAAATATCTTTACCCTAAACTAGAAACTCTATAAGTCCTAACGACTCCCACAAAGGCTACTTATAGCCAGATATTAACAATGCTATAACTCCAAAACACAAAGACCCAACCTGCCCCCAACATGACGTCATAAAGTTGATCCCTGTGACGTAATAGAGTTGTGGCCCGTAAGGGAACAACAGTTTACGACTTCATAATACACGGTGACTTGCCACGTGTATAGGTAAAAAGGAACTGAGGTGATGATAGACACGATGTGACAATTTTGGCACAATATTTCAAGCACTTATTAACTAAAAATATAAACCTCCTTCTGGCGTAGTCGGGAAAAATTGGTCTTTTCACAAATTAGCTTTGCCCGCTGCTTGTGTTCCTTCCTAAGCGAGGGTTCATCAAAATCTGTTCATCATCATCATCATTTCAGCTATAGGACGTCCACTGCTGAACATAGGCCTCCCCCAATGATTTCCACAATGGCCGGTTGGCGGCGGCTAGGGTTGCTCATAGCTATTGTTTGTCAAGCTGGCTTTAGCCGGACATGTTTGGCTTTTTACGGTCTTGTCCGGCCAAATATTGTGTTGTCGGGCTTCAAATTCAAATTCAAATTCAAATTCAAATAATTTATTTGTGAAACACAGGTAAGCAGTATGATGTACAAACAAGATATGTGTTCAAGCCGTGATCAGCCTTGTCGGCATACAAATGTTAAAGCGTGATTTTAAGTATAATATTATGTTAAAGAAAAGTAATAATGAGCAAATTAAATGTCAAAATCAAATAATGGGCTTGTCCGGCTTTTGTTAGGCTTTTTATTTGGTTGACGCGCCAGGCGAAAGTCGAGTCACAGAATAATATGAAGCGCATACTTCAATTGCACCGTCACATGTCCGGCCAAATGAAGCACAGAGTCCGGCTTTTGTGATTTTGGACCTGGCAACCCTAGTGGCGGCATGCATCCAGCGCCTTTCCAATACCTTTATGACCTTTATGAGTTATTTCCCATGATATTTCATAGAATTTGTCCCAATAAAATCTTCACAGTATTAACAAACATGCTTACCAAGTTCGTTGTTTATGAATAAGTATCGATCTCATAAANAAAAGTATCGATCTCATACAAACAAGCCTTAACTCCGATTGTTTGCAGTTGCCAAGTCGCGATAATGGCCGCCATTTTGGAAGTCAGTATACACCTAAGGACTATTTTGTTTTTCAGTTACTGATAACGAAGGGTTGCCAATTGTTCGCGATCGCGAGTGATACCCTATATAAAAATTGTGACATTGACAGTGGTGCCAACCGTCGTACACCCTATATTTTAAGTTTCTCTCTCTGCCTTGTGGAACCGATCAGTACACACGTCTGTTGAAATTATTTCGCATTTTTACTTCAAAATATACCTGGCCCCCCTTCACCAATCCCTACTTCCCTACTAATATAATATTATAAATGCGAAAGTAACTCTTATCTGTCTGTCACGCTTTCTCGCCTAAACACTGAACTGATTGTAATGAAATGTGACATAGCGCATAGAAGTCCCGTTGACATAGAATTCGAGTCCCGGGAAAGGACATTGGGTAGTTTTTATCCCGGTTTTTGAAACAGGGACGCACGCGATGAAGCTTTTCATTGATAGACAAAAATTTCACGCGGGTGAAGGTGCGGGCTTCTAGTAATACTAGATATAGAAAACAGATTTTTAGGGTACTAGCTTTATCCCGCGGCTTCACCTGCGTGAAATTTAGTTTGTCACTGATCGTCATAAATTATAGCCTACATGTTATATTCTGGCTTATAAACAATAATACTGTAAAGTTTCATCAAAATCCGTTCAGTAGTTTTTGCGTGAAAGAGTAACAAACATGTCGACATCCAGACATCTACAAAAGCTACAAAAGCCTACTACTACATACTTTTAATTGATGAAAATCAGTTAAAGAATTGAAAATTTTAATACTGCAAAGTTTAGCATTAGTTTTAGCCAGCGACTAACGAAGAAACTTAATCTTACCTTCGATAAAATCATTCCACAACTTCCGATAAAAAGCGAATTAAAACGTTTCACCCCCGAACCCTTTATTCCTCGACACAGCAATAAACTGGGAAATTGAAAAAATATAACAAAAACGAATTTAACACTAGAGTACACGCGCGGACTACTATAGTAGACCAGGGTAACATTTTACGCTATAACTTTTTGAAAACTTGCGCCAGAGAGCTGGCATTCAGGGAAAGCCTCGTTTACTAAATTTGTCAGTAAGCCAGTAAAGCTTGGGTCGCTAGAGTCTGCGCACTTTTCTAAAATTGGCCGTCAAAACTGCGGGTCTACTCAAAAGCCCGAAATCACTCGACAAAAAAATTATAAAAGACTTGCAACAAATGGATTTACACCGTGTACCAGGCCGTAGAAAGTCATGAATACTATGACAGATAAAAAACTAATCTTATTTTTTCAGTAAATTTTTTTTTGTTAACATTTGTCTCAGAGTGCAATTTTGGTCCAAAAAATTTACAACTTTTAAATCTGTTTATAATGTTTGATCCCAAATAGTTATATAAAGAAACTTTGATAATAAAATAACTATAATAAACACTTTTATCATTTACATAATTATTCTATTCATAAATTGCTTACAAACTGATTTACAGTGATTTTAAATTGGCTTACCAGAGTAGGCCGCGCGTGTATTCGTGTAAAAAAAGGGGCGCGTGTACTGCAGTGTTAACGGCTTACGTATAATGGCGGCTCGTAATTTCTGCCATTTTACGATTCTGAGACCGGTCAGTGTCGGCGATAGTAAAAACTTATTTTTAGAAGTCCCCTGGAGAATAGGGAAACCGGAAAAGGGTGGGATTGGGTCAGATGGTCCACTCAGTTGTCCCGAAGTGGTGGTAGAGCAAGAGATATGTATTTGGGACGTGTGTAAGTGCCTACATACTTATAAATATTTTTATTTTTGATTTTGTAGCTGCAAAAGATTGCAATTTTGAGTAACCGAGTCTCTATTTCTCCTCAAGTTTATCTAGTAGATAATTATGAAGGGATCTGAGATGGATTGCTCAGTAACACCTATTTATTTGACTCTTATAGGCACCTTGGTAAAATTAAAACTGGCAACTAAGTATTGTATTTTATAATATATCTAGCCAGGCTTATAAGCCTTTTTAAACCGCCATGGGCATCTTTAAAGTGTCTTATATAATTATTTATTTTTAAACCTACAATAATTATAATTAATTTAGAAATTGGGAACCAATAGGTACAAACAATACTATAACTTTACTACCAACTAGCTGGCCCGGTGAACATCGTACCGCCTATGTTCATCAGGAAAAATTTAGGATTCTAATGGATTTTTTCATATTGTTCCAGTAGTTTCAGAGCTTTTCAATACAAACCAACAAACAAATCTTTCCTTTTTATAATATTAGTGTAGATATAAAAGGTTTCGGTCAAAGAAATAAAACTTACAAAGATAACGCCAGCCGTTTTCACTCGCCCGTAATAATTTTAGGTGAAAATTTTATATAAATGCTATTATTGAAGGATGAGAATAAGATCCCAACCCATGTCNGTCGTTTTTGCACTAAAACAAAAGCTACTAAGACGCTGGGTCGCTACAAGCGAGGGGAAGTGGTCAATTCTATGAATTTGAAAAACATGAGACGCCTGTGAGACTACTTGTCACTGGTTAAAGGTTAAAAGTTAACGTGATTCTTTCAAACTACAAAGCTACAAAAGCCTAGTTGACAAATAAGTAAGCATACTTTTGTTTAATTGATGAAAATCAGTAAAGGCATTTAAAATTTTAACCCACTGCGTATGTAAAAATTTGGCATTAGTTTTAGCCAGCGGCTAGCGAAGAAACTTAATCTAACCTTCAATAAAATCATTCCACGGCCATTCTCACGATTAGGCGTTCTCAGCCTAATTACCATATCATTTTTGAAATTTGGCTTAATTGACTTAAACGCATTTAAATAAGAAACACATGAAAAGTACGAATTTAACAATCGTTAAGGCGTCAAATTATTCCAAGCGGTTTTCGCTTAAATGAGACCCAAAAATTTTATGGTCACGGTAATTAGATAAGGCTAATACTTAATATAACGGTAATTATAAAAAATATGTAAAATAGTAAGAAAACAATATCTTGCATTGATAAATTTGTATATAAATAAATAGCGTCATAAAACACGCTGTAGGTACACTGAATAACCCTTTGAAAAAAGGAAAACACTTATTTCTATTATTTATTGTATCAAGATATTTTCAGTGTACTGCAATAATCGAGGCTATAACAGGAACACTTAGTTTCGGCCAGAAGGGGCTACGTGTCACATTTCATCAGAATTTTAATCATCATTTATTTGATTTCAATGTGGTACAAACGATTTAACGTACAGATAATGGATCAGGAGATCTCACAAATTTGATTTTTCGGATATGCATATGTCGAAAAATTAATTAATGATTTAAGTGATTTTTCCTCTTTTTAATCTATCTGCGATTAGCCATCACCCATTTTCAGATTAAATTGAATTTGTAATAATGACTGTGTAATAATGACAGTTCCAGCTCAGCATATCCCATGATTTGTCACCTCGATTCTTTTACAATAAGTTTTTAGATTGATGCTATTCGCTTTCTCCTGAGCCTAAATGCAGNGTAGAAAATAACGTATCAATTGTTATATATTATAATGTGAATAAAAGCTTCGTGGAAGAATTAGGCATCTAGACTTGCACAAAATTACCAGCACAAAAGTTTCGTGGAAAAACTACGCAACTGAACTTGCACTACGATACCCACCAAATAATATCCTAAAATAAGTATGCAACAATAGATACGCGAAAATGTTTTTTAAAGTCTTCGTGGAAGATGTACGTAAATATTAATATGCTATTATTCATACGGAACTTTATTAAACAATTAAATGCAAATATATTTACTTCGTTGTTGTTATGGAAATTTAGATATTTTAATGTTGCAATATTTTACATATTTGTACATAATTTCTTCATTTTTATGAGAAAAATTATGAAAAAAATTGACAATATGTATTACCTCCTTCTCGATTTTTTAGTGCAATAAAAAAAATATCGCACAAGTGGACTTGCTTACTTCTTCCAGGGGGGGTGCGATGTATCCTTTAATAATCGTCTTTTTACGATTTTCCGGGTCAAAACGCGACAGTAGGTAGTAAAAGATTTCATCCCATCCGAACGCTGAAATAGTTGTTAGAAAAAATCTGAGAATAGGCCAGGCCTGTATTTACTTGATAATAAACGTATTTCTTATTGTATAGTATTTAGGACTTACACTTGAGACACTTGAAAAAAAAGTGAAATCTCTGGTGGCTTACTTTTAAAACTGAAGACCCAGTTCATTCAGAAGAAGACCAAAATAATTCAAAAATGGTGGCCAATATCTGTTAAAAAACCGTTGAAAAAAGAAAGGAGTAAACGTGTCCTCGAATAAAAACCGTGCACGGTAATCTTCTTTTGCTCAAAGATCCAGTTGCTCAAAAAAACAAGGGATCTCGCTTCATCATAATCATCGTTTCAATCGCAAGACGTCCACTGCTGAACATAGGCCTCCCCAATGATTTCCACATCGCACGGTTGGTAGCGGCCTGCATCCAGCGCCTTCCTGTTACCTTTATGAGGTTGTCGGTTCACATTGTGGGTGTACGTCCCAAGCTGCGTTATCCGGTACGTGGCTTCCACTCCAGAAACTTTCTACCCCATCGGCCGTCAGTTCTGCGTCAGATCTCGCTTGGTCGTGCTTGTGTATTATCCAACTGTGGACTACCATAAACTTTGATTATGACATTGTAGAAAATATAGCGGTGAGACCCAAACTCCTTCATTATTATGATTATGATAGAAGTCATAGTTCGCAGAGCTGATGGCCGCTGGGACAGAACATTTCTCTTGTGTCGACTACGGGCCGGAAGACGTGTGGGCAGGCCTCCCACTAGGTGGACGATCTGGTGAAGGTTGCAGGAAGTGCCTGAATGCGGGCAGCGCAGGACCGGTCATTGTGGAAAACCTTGGGGGAGGCCTTTGTCCAGCAGTGGACGTCATTCGGCTGAAACGAGAAGTCATAAAAAGCTCTTGGCCTGTATCTCACCTGGTGGTAAGTGACGATCAGGCCGAAGGTGGAAGCGAGCTTCAGCCGGAATCCTCAACCACGGAGGAACTGGCTATCTTACCTCTAACTGCAGGAACACAAGTCCCGAGTCCTTTACGCCCTGTTGAATTTAACAGAGCTTTTTTGTTATCACTTTACCTCACAGTGGTAATTTATTTTTCAACGCAACGTTAACCAACACGTTTTGTTTTAGTTTTTTTGCCAAAAAAGTGGAGAAACCCTTAGCAGTGTTTGTTCAAATTAATTTTGCGTGTTTTCGCCCGCTGCGTACTGTTTTTAAAGCCTGGGAGATGTATAAAGTATGTATGTTTTTACATAACGTTTGAGATTTTATATGTTATATCGCGGAGCGTGATTGAAAGATAAAAATATTCTTTTTTAATGTAATGTACTTGGGTACTATACTTTATTTACAATTATTCCTGTCAAGTCAAATATAATACTTTATTCTGATACGTAAAATTATTATTAAAGGAATATACCGCATTAACCGAACATAGAACCTCCTCCTTTTTTGAAGACGGTTAAAAATAAAAAAAGTGCCACGATAATACGATAAACCGTTCCAGGGTAAAATGACGATTTAAAATGAAGTTGTTCAAGAAACTAACCACTCGTGTTTAATTAATATAAATTTATCTATGAATCAATAAAGTACTTGTATGAACACGTATCAAAAGAGAAAAAACAAAACGCACGATACACGCTTCCGCACAACCACTTTGACTTAAAATATGTAAATCAAAGAAAAATATCAACATCCACAAGCGTTTGCCCAACATTTTAATATCAGGTACCTATCCTTTCAGAAAATAAATGGATACGTTTACGAAAAACCTTTTTAATTCTTATGCAGCTTTTATTCCGGTGCCCCAAAACGCGGGTGGAGATAAAAAAAATAACGAATTCCCCGGAAAAGGTGTAGATTTGCGAATCCAAAAAGAAATATCCGGCAGAAATCTGAATTGGGGTGTTAATTTGAAAAAGCGTTTTTTGCTATGGGCCTGGATATTTTTTTCGACTAACACAATGACTTGAAATGAGGGTAGGAGCTTTATTATTGGAAGTGTCCGGGACTCGTGGTGCATTTTAATTTATCTGGCAACACCTGATTTTAGAGAGATGAAGAATAATTGAACGGTAACGAATTTGATTCCTAGATGAGTCAAAATGAGATCTGTCATTTTCCTACTGATTGCTTACGCCCAATTCACAAATAATGCTTGCTTAAGTGAAGCAGCAAATCTAACGCTCAGCGTTGAATAGAGCTCTGTGATTGGTTCGTGTGTCACCCTGTGCGTCCACGCGCACTGTGAGACCTCATAGTAATGTTTGAGAATACGGGCATTAGTTTTTCTGCCAGTGAGTTTAGAGTCTGTGACCGCATCTAGCGTTTTAGTTAGGTATTGTCAATAGCAAATTAACAGTGCGCGTGGATGCACAGGGCAATACATAAACCAATCACAGAGCTCTATTCAACGCTGTGCGTTCGATTTGCTGCTTCACGCAAGCATCGTTTGTGAATACGGGCGTAAGCACTGTGGCGTTTTACCTATCTAAGGTATTATTATGGTACGAAAATGTACTATAAGCTTTGAATTGTTTGAGTTATTTACAAATCCTTGTCTACCGGAGGATTTATAAATAATGACTTTATCAAAGAAAATCTCAATGTTAATATGTACCATTATTTTTTCGCACCAAGTAAGTCGTCGGTGTTGTTTGTCCGAAACAAATATCTACATAAATATTTGCCCACGGACCTCTAAATACATGTAAATCGAACCAACTCGGTCAGCGACGAACAGATCCGCCACGATCCACTAGTGATGTAGTGTCAGAGCTAAAATATCGATAGTCTCGGTAAAAGTGTAATCTTACCCTGTTTAGAAACTAATACGAGACATAGTATATTATTATTATGTGTTATTATTATTGGAGACAAAAACTCTTTTTATTTATTTTGGGTAACTATTTCTAAAATATTGACAAAAAATATGATCCTACTAATATTATAAATATGCGAAAGTTTGGATGTCTAGATGTCATGATGTCTGGATGTCTGGATATTTGTTACTCTTTCACGCAAAAACTACTGAACGGATTTTGTTAAAACTTTACAAGTATTATTGTTTATAATCCAGATTAACATATAGGCTATATAATTTATGACGATTATGCCAAATAAATTTCAATAAATAAAATAAATAAGACGTGTCTAAAAAGCGCCATCTATCAACATGATATCAAACAACAGAATTTATGAACTAAGGGGTAAGACGAGGTCCACGCGTACGAAGTCGCTAAAAGAAACCACTGCATCAGATGTCTCAGGCAGGATCTGTCACTGAAGGCCTAATTAGCATAATGTTTGACCCATTTGAGCGACTATAGGAGCTACGTGGCACAACTACGGCACGCCACGCCAAGTCAAGCCACGATGCTTGCCGCAGCGCCACCCTTGAGCGACATACACCAAAAAATGTATGAACGAAAATTTTAATGCTTTATTCCGCACTAATTGCAGCCCAACCATAAGATCTGATATTATAATAGCACTAACAAAGTATCGACTGTCGATATCACCTCTAATCCATCCCTAAAAGCAAATCCGGCTCGCTCCATCGACGCAAGAAATCGCCCGCAGGCACACCCCGGCCTTACCAATTGTTTTTCTTGCCCTATATTATACGGGCAAAGTTGTATTACACCCCACTGATCCCGGGGCCCTGCAGATTACTTTGACGTGCGAAAATTTGACACCAAATCTGTGACACTGTAGATGGGGTTGGTGGGGAAAGTGGGTTTTTTCTTTTGTCCTAATGGGCAAAGTGGCACACTGAAATACGTAGAGGGTTAAAAAGGTCACTTGCTTTTCAGCTCTACCAAATATAAATCTAGCGCTTAAGAGGGATGTCTGAGGCATGGGACCGACACGGGAAGGGGTAATTTTGACATAATTAATAATGGTGACAGAGCATACTAATTTGAAGTTTCTCTGACATTTGACGTACAAATAAACACCCTCCCGTGGCACTCCCATAACCATACCTGAGCCCCGATTACGGTAACTTTTAACGTTTCCAATCCAGACGCGCTTTATTGATTCTGTTATTCTGGTTTTGGAAGGGGAACACAAGACTTTCTGTGACAGTCCGAAACAGGCAAAGCTGAGGGAAAAGTTAGTATATTTATAAATATACGGGACTACTCCCACCTCTCGTTCCCACCGCTGCAACTCCTGAGTAGCCAGGATCTACAGCTTGACCGCCAATATAAACCCAACCAGTGAAGGTCACACTTTGTCAATCTGTATTTCTAAATGCCAGAATTGAATACCTAAAGGTAAGTAAGTACTATATTAAATTTCTTTTTTTCTAAGTTTCCTAGCTATCTTTTTACTAAAAAATTGGTGCGAATGACAAATAATTAAGGCTAAGAGGTTTCCTGTATAACTACCGTCAGTTCTTTGCACCGGGTTTAACATGGCGTAGTTTTCGCCATTGTCATGCACTTTGACGAAGCACAGCCCGCTGGATTCATTAAGCTAGGCGTGGATTTTTACAAGCACTTTTATTGTTCTAGCTAGGGTGGCTTTAGTCACACCGAAGTGTACCCAATTTTCTGGAAAAAATCTATCATCATAATTTCCGGGCATTTCTTTAATATTACAGAAAAACTAAACGAATTTCGACTAAACGGTTGCCTTTTTACCCGACTGTGCCAGAGAGAGAGTCGTGTTTTCGAGTGTATGTATTTAGATTATGCCTATCTATAGGATAGGCCTATGTCCAGCTGTGGCCATCTTGTGTTGATGATAATTGCCTTTTTTACCTAAAAATATGAATTCAGTTCAATGATATTTTTTAATTAAAAAGAAAAGGCAACCGTAACTGGATGATCTATCAACACACAGATCAAAGTACTGAACGTAATGCGCTAAAATATGACACGCAGATAGTTCTTAATGACATAGGTAGGCATCCGTTAAGAAAATTCACCCCCTAAGTCAGTGGTTCCCAAACTTATTTAGTCTACTGCCCACTTTGAGAATAAATTCTTTTTTAGCGCCCCCCATTTTTGTAGTCAAGAGTCGAGCTCAGTCGATGTCTAAGAGTCCTCCTAGTAGATGACGCCTCCCAAGCCCCTACACAACGTCCCGATTTTTTTTCTGGGTCTCTTACCGCCCCCCTTTAAGCCTGCAGCGCCCACAAGGGGGCGTTATCGCCCACTTTGGGAAAGACTGCCCTAAGTGGATGAAACGGGGTCCAAAGTTTAGGACGACTGAAACCGGGGGCAAAAAATAGTTAATATACATAAAGTTTGCCGTACTCTAGGCTAGTGAAATTCTGCCGTATTTTTATGTACAGCTAATAATTCACATATTCACACAATGGTTATTCGGTCACTGTGTAAGTATCACCCTGACTAACGGGAGGTAGTTTCCCACCAGTTTATTGTGTTGTACTAGTTTTAATAGTACAGGTGAACTAGCAGGCCATTAAAATTATATAACTACCGCGGTAGTTCAAAATGAGGCTTTTAAACTACCCACAATAACCTGCGCTCACTTTACGCCCTGTTATGAATTTTACAACTTTTTGCATTCAACCCATATGCGGGGAAATTATGAGGTAGGTATTTGGTTGGAACGAATGTTGGTACAACAATAATTATTATTGTGATTAACATGACTACGATATTGAAAAACTGAGATTTGATAATTTGTTAGTAAATTCTTTGGCTTTGACCTAACATGTCATTGTAGGTACAGATGATAAGACATCGAGCGTAACACAATCAGTTTTGTGCCTGAATACTATTCTTAAAACGTACTTATCAATTGCTAAAATGGAGACAAAACAAAACAAAACTCTTACTTCAGTTTATTATTATTATTATTGGTTTTTGGGCCTTTATTTGCGCCAACTCGACCAGGTTTGATCTATTGTGGCAGCCCTTGTCTTTAAAGTTCACTGCTTAGTCCCGTTGAGTCTATAAATTTCCAGATNAGCCAAGTTTTAACATTAAGTCGGTGTGCGGACGCGTAACGGTAATTAGAGAATAGAGGTTCATGAAATTAATTAAGCCACAAATACTTAAAATAGAGGCCTATGATTTAATGCACAACTGGATGGGGTTTTTAAGTAACATATAAAAATACTTGCATGTCTCTAATTTGTCATTTTTAACGATTTAACAGCCCGGACACCCAAAAACTAGCTCATCTGAGAATGGCCGTCCACAACTTCCGTACAAATCCGAATTAAACGTTTCACCCCCGAACCCTTTATTCCTTGACACAGCAATAAACTGGGAAATTGAAAAAATATAACAAAAACGAATTTAACGGCTTACGTACGAGTATAATGGCGGCTCGTAATTTCTGCCATTTTACGATTCTGAGACCGGTCAGTGTCGGCGATAGTAAAAACTTATTTTTAGAAGTCCCCTGGAGAATAGCGAAACCGGAAAAGGGTGGGATTGGGTCAGATGGTTCTATCAGTTGTCCCGAAGTGGTGGTAGAGCAAGAGATATTTGGGACGTGTTTAAGTGCTTACATACTTATAAATATTTTTATTATTGATTTTGTAGCTGCAAAAGATGGCAATTTTGAGTAACTAAGTCTCTGTTTGTTCTCAACTTCATCTGGTAGTTAATTATGAAGGGATCTGAAATGGCTTGCTCAGTAACACCTATTTATTTGACTCTCATAGGCACTTAGGTAAAATTAAAACTAGCAACTAAGTATTGTATTTTATCGTAGCTGTAATTTATCTAGCCAGACATAAAAGTCTTTTTAAACCGCCATTGGCATCTTTAGTGTCTTATATTATTACTAACTTTCCGCCCGCAGCTTCGCCCGCGTGGAATTTTGTCTGTCACAGAAAACTTTATCGCGCGCATCACTGTTTCAAAAACCATGATAAAAACTATCATGTCCTAATTAATTTAGAAATCGGGAACCAACATTTAAAATTTTAATGGTGTTCTAATGGATTTTTTCATATCGTTCCAGTAGTTTCAGATCTATACAAAGAAGCAAATCTTTCCTCTTTATAATATTAGTGTAGATATAAAAGTTTTCGGGCAAAGAAATAAAACTTACAAAGATAACGCCAGCCGTTTCCACTCTCCCGTAATAATTTTAGGTGAAAATTTTATATAAATGCTATTATTGGAGGATGAGAATAAGATCCCAACCCATGGATCCTTTAATAATCGTCTTTTTACGATTTTTCCGGGTCAAAACGCGACAGCAGTAAAAGATTTCATCCCATCCGAACGCTGAAATAGTTGTTAGAAAAAATCTGAGAATAGGCCAGGCCTGTATTTACTTGATAATAAACGTATTTCTTATTAGACATAATATAGTATTTACGACGTAGACTTGAGTAAAGGTGGCCCGACGACCTAGCGGAAAACCGCTGGATGCAGGCCGCCACCAACCGGCCATTGTGGAAATCATTGGGGGAGGCTCCTGTTCCCGTGGGAATTCCTAAGTATACTATAACCTGCCCAGGAGTATGAAGAATAATTGTACCCAGTTTCGTTAAAATCAGTCGAGTAGTTTTTGTTTCTATAAGGAACATACAGACGTTCAGCAGTGGACGTCCTATGGCTGAAAATGATGATGATGATAATAACACTTGAGACACTTGAAAAATATCTGAAATCTCTGAAGGCACTTTTAAAATGATGACCCAGTTTAAAATGACAGTGGGCCGGCCAATATCTATTAAAACCCACGAAAAATGGGAGTAAACGTGTCCTCGAATAAAGACCTTGCACGACGTGTTCAGCTCGATGAATCAACCACCAGGAGATAGCCTGCAGTGGCTGGATGAAAAGCAAGGGATCTTTCTTCATCATCATCATCATCATCATCATCATTTCAGCCACAGGACGTCCACTGCTGAACATAGGCCTCCCCCAGTGATTTCCATATCGCCCGGTTGGTAGCGGCCTGTAACCAGCGCCTTCCTGCTACCTTTATGAGGTCCACCTTGTGGGACTGTGGGTGTACGTCCCAAGCTGCGTTATCCGGTACGTGGCTTCCACCACAGAACCTTCTTGAAGAATCTCGCTTGGTCGTGTTTGTTTATTATCCAGCTGTGGACTACCTAACCCAAGCGTGTGCGTTGAGACCCAAACTCCTTCATTATTATGACGGTGATAGAAGTCATAGAAGATAATAGAAGGCGGGGCACATAGCTCGCAGAGCTGATGGCCGCTGGGACAGAACATTTCTCTAGTGTCGACTACGGGCCGGAAGACGTGTGGGCAGGCCTCTTACTAGGTGGACGATCTGGTGAAGGTTGCAGGAAGTGCCTGAATGCGGGCAGCGCAGGACCGGTCATTGTGGAATTCCTTGGGGGAGGCCTTTGTCCAGCAGTGGACGTCATTCGGCTGAAACGAGAAGTCATAAAAAGCTCTTGGCCTGTATCTCACCTGGTGGTAAGTGACGATCAGGCCGAAGGTGGAAGCGAGCTTCAGCCGGAATCCTCAACCACGGAGGAACTGGCTATCTTACCTCTAACTGCAGGAACACAAGTCCCGAGTCCTTTACGCCCTGTTGAATTTAACAGAGCTTTTTTGTTATCACTTTGCCCCACAGTGGTAATTTATTTTTCAACGCAACGTTAACCAACACGTTTGTTTTAGTTTTTTGCCAAAAAAGCGGAGAAACCCTTAGCAGTGTTTGTTCAAATTAATTTTGCGTGTTTTCGCCCGCTGCGTACTGTTTTTAAAGCCTGGGAGATGTATAAAATATATGTATTTAACTTAACGTTTGAGATTTTATGTTACATCGTGGAGCGTTATTGAAAGATAAAAAAAAATCTTTTTTAATGTACTTGGGTACTATAATATTATATTATTACTTTATTTACAACTAGCGGCCGCCCGTGACTTCGTACTCGTGGATCCCCTTTTACCCCCTTAGGGGTGGAGTTTCATAAAATCCTTTCTTAGCGGATGCCTACGTCATAACATCTACCGGCACGCCAAATATCAGCCCGATCCGTTCAGTGGTTTAGGCTGTGCGTTGATAGATCACTATGTCAGTCAGTCAGTCAGTCAGTCACCTTTAAATTTTATATGTTAAGATGTAAGATTATTCCTGTGGAGCTAAGTCAAATATAATACTTATCTCTGATAAGTAAAATTATTATTATAGGAATATACAGTATTAACCGATCGATCATAGAACCTCCTCCTTTTTTTAAGACGGTTAAAAATAACAAAAGTGCCACGATAATACGATAAACCGTTATAACTATGAATCAATAACGTACTCGTATGAACACGTATCAAAAGAGAAAAAACAAAACGCACGATACCCGATTCCGCACAACCACTTTGACTTAAAATATGTAAATCAAAGAAAAATATCAACATCCACAAGCGTTTGCCCAACATTTTAATATCAGGTATCCGTTCAGAAAATAAATGGATACGTTTACGAAAAACCTTTTTAATTCTTATGCAGCCTTTATTCGGGTGCCCCAAAACGCGGGTGGAGATAAAAAAAATAACGAATTCCCCGGAAAAGGTGTAGATTTGCGAATCCAAAAAGAAATATCCGGCAGAAATCTGAATTGGGGTGTTAATTTGAAAAAGCGTTTTTTGCTATGGGCCTGGATATTTTTTTCGACTAACACAATGACTTGAAATGAGGGTAGGAGCTTTATTATTGGAAGTGTCCGGGACTCGTGGTGCATTTTAATTTATCTGGCAACACCTGATTTTAGAGAGATGAAGAATAATTGAACGGTAACGAATTTGATTCCTAGATGAGTCAAAAAGAGATTTGTCATTTTCCTACTGATTGCTTACACCCGTTTCACAAACGATGCTTGCCTAAGTGAAGCAGCAAATCTAACGCACAGCGTTGAATAGAGCTCTGTGATTGGCTCGTGTGTCACCCTGTGCCTTCACGCGCACTGTGAGACCTCATAGTAATGTTTGTGAATACGGGCGTTAGTTTTCTGCCAGTGAGATTCGAGTCTGTAACCGCATCTAGCGTTTTAGTTAGGAATAGTCAATAGCATAAACATTACTATGAGGTCCCACAGTACACGTGGACGCACAGGGTGACACACGAACCAATCACAAAGCTCTATTCAACGCTGTGCGTTCGATTTGCTGCTTCACGCAAGCATCGTTTGTGAATTCGGGCGTAAACACTGTGGCGTTTTACCTATCTAAGGTATTATTATGGTACGAAAATTTATAAGCTTTGAATTGTTTGAGTTATTTACAAATCCTTGTGTACCGGGGGATTTATAAATAATTACTTTATCAAAGAAAATCTCAATGTTAATACCATTATTTTTTCGCACCAAGTGAGTCGTCGGTGTTGTTTGTCCGAAACAAATATCTACATAAATATTTGCCCACGGACCTCTAAATACATGTAAATCGAACCAACTCGGTCAGCGACGAACAGATCCGCCACGATCCACTAGTGATGTAGTGTCAGAATTAGAATATCGATACTCTAGTTAGGGTATCATTTCAGCAAGTTCTGAAACGATTGTTAACAAAGTTTGAAACGATTGGTAATTAAGTATTTCTGAAATTGACAAAATATTCTCAGGAATTTAATAACTTTTTTTTTGACTTAAAAAAATCTACTGCCTCAGATGTCTCAGGATCTATCGCTGAAGTCCCACCTGGAGCATTTCTTTTTCAAGTAAAAAAGCATAATGGAGCTCTTTGAGCGACTATGAGTTACGTGGCACTAGCTGCACGCCACTTACTTCGACAATGCCGTCACGCCGTATTAAGCCACAACTCTTGCTGTAGCGCCGATCTTGTGCGACTTACACCAAAAATATCGACTATCGATATCATCTCTAACTCATCCCTAAAAGCAAATCCGCCTCGCTCCATCGACGCAAGAAATCGCCCGCAGGCACGCCCCGGCCTTACCAATTGTTTTTCTTGCCCTATATTATACGGGCAAAGATGTATTACACCCCACTGATCCCGGAGCCTTGCAAATTACTTTGACGTGCGAAAATTTGACACCAAATCTGTGACAATAGGTTGGTGGGGAAAGTGGGTTTTTTTCTTTTGTCCTAATGGGCAAAGTGGCACACTGAAATACGTAGAGGGTTAATAAAGTCACTTGCTTTTCAGGTGTACCAACTATAATTCTAGCGCTTAAGAGGGATGTCTGAGGCATGGGACCGACACGGGAAGGGGTAATTTTGACATAATTAATAATGGTGACAGAGCATACAAATTTTAAGACTCTCTGACATTTGACGTACAAATAAACACCCTCCTGTGCCCATACCCATACCTGACTCAGTTATTTATTTATTTATTTAATTTAATTACAAGGTTAGGCTTATAATCTAACATTTCTTATATCACTAAACATAAAAAACAGTTATAAGCGCTACAGCTGTAGGTACTTTAAGACCCAAGAAAAAACATAGGATATTTGTTATTCTGGTTTTGGAAGAGGGACAGACAAAAGACTTTCTGTGACAGTCCGAAACAGGCAAAGCTGAGGGAAAAGTTAGTATCTTTATACATAAACGGGACTATTCCCACCTCGCCCCAACTACTATAACTCTGGTGTAGCCAGGATCTACAGCTTGACCGCCAATAAAAACCCAACCAGTGAAGGTCACACTTTGTCAATCTGTATTTCTAAATGCCAGAATTGAATAAAGGTAAGTAGGTACTATATTTAATTATTTTTTTCTAAGTAAGTAGCTATATTTTTTACTAAAAAATTGGTGCGAATGACAAATAATTAAGGCTAAGAGGTTTCCTGTATAACTACCGTCAGTTCTTTGCACCGGGTTTAACATGGCGTAGTTTTCGCCATTGTCATGCACTTTGACGAAGCACAGCTCGGTGGATTCATTAAGCTAGGCGTGGATTTTTACAAGCACTTTTATTGTTCTAGCTTGGCTTTAGTCACACCGACGTGTAACTAACTTTCTCGAAAAAATTGTATATTTTCGGGACTTTTCTTTAGTTATACTAATCGGGGACGCGAAAAAAAAAATTCGCTAGTACCTCCGAAACGAGACACAATAGAAATCAATTGTTACCGGAGCCTTATGCGGTCGCCTAAGGGTTAGGGTGGTGGGTTAAGTGAAAGGCAGTCGGTGATGATGACCTCATAAAGGTCGCAGGTAGACGCTGGATGCAGGCCGCTACCAATTGGTTAATCTGGATATCATTGGAGCGGCCTATGGTCAGCAGTAGACCAAAATGACGATCATGAAGAACGGGTGCTGACTGATCTAGCAACACGGACGGATTGCGCTAGAATATGGCACGCAGATAGTTTTTATGATGTAGGCAATGTAGGCATCCGCTAAGAAAGTCCCGAAGTCGGGGGCAAAAGATAGTCCAATATACATAAAGTTTAATGTTTTTTATGCTCCAGGCGATTGAAATGTTGTCGTATTTTTATATATAATTAATACACATTTTCCCACAATAGTTATTCCGTAACGGTGTAAGTATCACCCTGACTAACGGGAGGTAGTTTCCCACCAGTTTATTGTGTTGTACTAGTTTTAATAGTACAGGTGAACTAGCAGGCCATTAAAATTATATAACTACCGCGGTAGTTCAAAATGAGGCTTTTAAACTACCCACAATAACCTGCGCTCACTTTACGCCCTGTTATGAATTTTACAACTTTTTGCATTCAACCCATATGCGGGGAAATTATGAAGTATTTGGTTGGAACGAATGTTGGTACAACAATCTATATTAATAATTTCGTCAAGGGGTACGGTAGACTGGATCGAAACCTTATATGAAAAACAAAGCATAAAAAAATATCGATTTTGAGTCGACAACATATATCCGCAAAATTCGGATAATGGAGAATTTCGTTATATTCCGATGGCACTGACAAACAATTCAAACAAACCGCTGTCGCCATCTTTAGTAGTTCACCATCCACTCACTATGCGATCAGCGCCAAAATCTTTTTGCTGGGTTGTCATCGATCCATAAATAAATGGAGATCAGTGCGTTTCGCGATTTTTATGANTCGAACTGACACCCCAACTTCAGTTTAACCAATCTATTCAAATTCAAATTATTTAATGCGTGGGCCCTTTTCAGTACACTTAAACACGTCCCAAATACACCTAGCCCTACCACCACTTCGGGACAACATTATGGGCTGGTGCTGAAAAGTGGCGGAAGAAACTCAGTCACCTTTGTCAGCCTCTTATTAAAAATTATTACATGAAATAGTGTTTACAACATGTTAAATAAGTCCAAGCAAATTCAATATTCAAAGATATTGGACAACCTTAAACTATGACTTCATAAATAAAATACTGGATGAATAAACATGCTAGCTAAAAATACTTCATGAAAACCCGTCTGCCATCTTTAAACCTTCACAAAACTTTTAAGAAGCCAATCCTGAAGGCCATAAACTGCTATTCTTTGGAAGTTAATAAAAGCTCTTGAAATATCGTCATTGGCTTAAAGTTTCGTGTTTACAGAAGCTTTAGATTGAGCTTTTTATTTCCTCGGCGAAGAATATCTTGCGCATAATAATTGTGACTTTACAGAAGAATTTAATTTTATCCTCAAAGGAAAATTGAAATTTAAAGTCAAATAATGTAAGTAGATAGTTTTTTGTTATCTTATGCAGGATGAGATTATAAACATTGGCATCTTTTTGAAAAATACTTGATTTATATAGTGCATTCCTCAAATATGAGGCAAATCCATTGAATAATTTCATAGAATTTAGATTTTTGATTTTGATTTTGAAATACAGTTTGTCATAGAAAGACTGACATACTTGACACTTATCGTTGTGATTTGGCCAAATAGCTCAACATCGTTTTAAATTATAGACTCACATGATTTTGATGTAAGAACAATAATCCTGTAAAATTTCATGAAAATCCGTTCAGTAGTTTTGTCAAGACAAGCGTTCACTTAATGTAATATTAGTAAGATATCAAATATAATTAATATTAAAAGAAGGCTGTTTGTTTCTTTAATAAAGACTCACAATCTATTGCGTAGTTTTAAAGATCTTTTGAGATCTTTTTATTCATGGATAGTTT
>NW_021134241.1:0-1292 GCF_004193835.3 Ostrinia furnacalis | reverse complement strand
TATCTATCTCACGCCTCTTCCCGATTGGTAGGGAGAGGTCATTTCCAACCGCCACTCGTTTGCTTAGGCTGGGCACTGTTGGAGCGTGTCAGTCTGCTGCGGTGACTCACGTGCCAAGTCTGCAGTGTTAACTGACAACCATCTACAGGCTCTCGGCCTATACGGTGGAGGAATGGCCCGAAGCACCCATGGCCCGGTAGAACCTGGGTCGCCCTATGTGTGAGGCGATCATGCCGTCGCACCCACTCCTCTAAAACAGGCAGAACTGCCTCTATGGTGCGACGTAAAATTTGGCTGACGGCCAGGCGTACCCTTCAGCACTCTAGGGCCTAGATCCTCAAGCCTCTACCTTTTGGTTTCCACCTCTCGTGGTGCACGTACACGTACATTTCCCCTTGGGACCTATGGTCACCTCGCAACTGGCGTCTATTCTCGGTTGTCGACACCAGCTTTGTCGCCACTGAGGATAAATGGCATAGGTAAATAATATCGATTGTCACCAGTGGCGACACATACTTTCCCAGATGTAGCTACAGGCTTTCTCACAACTTATGACAAATTAGAAAAATACATCCCAATTATGCCTAGTGGGGACGTACACAAATATTGACGCAAATGTCATCGTGCACGACATACGTAAAGTAAAAGTCAAGTAAGACCAGATGAATACAAATATTTTTATTTATTTATTTATTTTATTTATTAGGACAACCAACAAGACAAACACGCATACATGAAATTACTATAACTAAAAGTAAGTAAATATTATTAATTTTATTTTGAACTAGCGGCCGCCCGCGACTTCGTACGCGTGGACCTCGTTTCACTCCTTAGTTCGTAAAATCTGTTGTTTGATATCATGTTGATAGATGGCGTTTCACGGCTTCCCTCGCATGAATATTTACGAACGTCAAAAACAGTAGTTTGTCCAGCGCTGTAGATTTTAACCAATGACGATAGATTGCGCTTTTTAGACACGTCTTATTTATTTATTGAAATTTATTTGTCATATATGACGTCATAAATTATAACCTATAATTATGTTAATCTGGGTTATAAACAATAATACTGTAGAGTTTCAACAAAATCCGTTCAGTAGTTTTTGAGTGAAAGAGTAACAAACATCCAGACATCCAAACTTTCGCATTTATAATACGGATACTATGCGGTATTCACGAATTACCTCAGCCTGTGCCTCAGTGATATCATGCGTTGCGCTTTTTTCAACAGCTCCACGACTACACAGCACTGTGCCATACTTGAGCCCCATATAGGACCATATAACGCGCGAC
>NW_021134240.1:0-613 GCF_004193835.3 Ostrinia furnacalis | reverse complement strand
GCACTAGTCTTTTCTGCCACTCCTCAAGCAACTTACTGCTACTGCTGAAAGTATCTGATCTTGGAACACATCCAGCTTTCTGCTACCTCCGTCGCTCTCTTAACAGCCGCCGCTAGCTCAGAGTCCTAGTCAGAGACGCGCCGAGCACCGCTTCGTGAGCTTACTTACCTGCCACTTACACAGCTGGTACTAAGTGTACTCTTGGATGACACCAGCTAGGAGACTCTTCTGCCGCTCCTCAAGCATCCTAATTCATTCACCGAACTGCCGTTCCTTGTCGCTGCTGTTGCAACCAAACCTAGGATATGTACTGTGTAAGAGTTCTCTCTGCGTCACGTCGCCGTCGGCTGCCTTAAGACACTAAGTAAGTCTCTCTTACGTCACGCGTCGCGTCGCTATTGCTCACGTCGCTGCCTTTAAAACACCTTCGCGCTCTTCGCTGACCTAAGACAGTGGGTAAGACTACTCCCGCTCACCCAGCCAGCCGCCGCCGCCGCCGCCGCGCAGACAGCCGCCGCCGCCGCCGCCGAAGCCGCCGTGCGTCGCGCCCGCGCACGCCAGTCCGCCCGCGCCGCCTTCGCGTACCGCCGCGCCTCGTACCGCCTCGTGACCT
>NW_021134239.1:0-633 GCF_004193835.3 Ostrinia furnacalis | reverse complement strand
TAGTAAAACCTAGTTTTTGGTAGGTAAGTCTTAGGTCATTAGAAAAGGCAAACATTTGTTACCAATATTAAATAGCACCTTAAGTAATTATGAAGCGCCTCTTAAAGATTTTTGAGAACATTTTCTCTTCATAGTTTACTCGTAATTAACTAAGATTGCAGGTTTGAGATATTTCTCGTTGAATTTTATTTTATAAAAACTAACATAAGTTATAAGTTGCACTTTCACAACGACAATAGAAAATATATCATTTTACTGAAACAAAAAAGTACAACTATTAAAACAAAAAGGAGCAATCTAGTTATGACAAAAAAAAACTACATGAAAGTAATCTAATTATGAACAAAATTATGTCATAATTTAGATCAATCCACTTCATTAGATAAAAAACTAAAAAGGAGTAATATAATTATGACTAAAAACAAAGTCATAATGTAGATCACTCCAAACCTGAAAAAAAAAAATGCTTCGATAGTCAAGATCAAAGGTCTTTCTAGAGCATAAATTAATTAAATCCCTCATTTTACAATCACTGGGAAATTTCGGGAGACAAACAGTGTTTTAGTCGGCCGTTTGGTGTAGTGGTTCAGAACGGACTACTATGCCGAGAGGTTCCGGGTTCGATTCCCGGCC
>NW_021134238.1:0-742 GCF_004193835.3 Ostrinia furnacalis | reverse complement strand
GGGAATAGTCCCGTAAACGATGCTTGCTTAAGTGAACCAGAAAATAGAACGCACAGCGTTGAATAGAGCTCTGTGATTGGTTCGTGTCACGTGTCGTGGTCACCCTGTGCGTCCACGCGCACTCTCAGACCTCATAGTAATGTTTGCGAATACGGGCGCCAATATTGTACAGCTTGCTATGAAGAGAGCTATGCTCAGTGCATCTTTACGGAGTCGAATAAGAAATGAGGCGATCAAGGCGAGGTCGCAAAAATGTACTCAGAAGTGCCCTCACGTCATCTGTACTTTCTAAAGATGAAAAAGCTTAGTTTGAGACCAAATAGTGCCACGTAAAATTATATACCTACAAGGAGTATTAAATTTATTATTGTTACTTATCACTTAGCGCCTGTCGCATAGCCCCGTCCATACCCACATCGGCCCTTGACGGTGTTCGGACCACCTAATTAAAATATTCGCCTACCCACAAAAGGCCAGCTAAGTGCAACGTAATAATTACAAAGATTTTTCATAAATTTATTTTGATAAATTTTCGCGAAACCAGCGAATTTATGAACTCCGAAAATCGGGCGGTTGGAAGAAAATAATTAATGATTAAACGAACTTCAAAAGTGAAGTTCTATCATAATTATGCGAGGGCTTTGTCCGAAGAGATTAGAAATAAGAACTATGTAGTATCACGTACGGTGATGCCAGTTTACGCACTGTTAGTTGAGGATATTTTTTTTTTTTTTTTTTTTTT
>NW_021134237.1:0-7598 GCF_004193835.3 Ostrinia furnacalis | reverse complement strand
AGTATTTCCTTGTATGTTAGTCTGCCACTCTTTAGTAAGTCCCGAAATCCCCGCTTCGGCTCCCCTACTAACCATTCTAACCATTGCACACAGATAATATCTTACATGCAGCTTTTCATGTTACTACGTCACATTTTCTAAATCCGCGCGGAAAATCGCTCCTAGCGGAAGAGCGCACTTTGAGCTTGAATATTTCAGTCATTTTTAAAGATATCAAAAAAGTAAAAGTACAGTATTCATTCTAATTTTTTGTAGTTTATTTTGGCATCTTCAACAAAAATTGTGCGCCATGTCCATTCAGTTTTTTACTGTATTACGGGAATAATTTATTGGGGAGGGGAATTCACAATATTTGCCTTCCCCTTCATATCTGTTTTATGTAACTGTCCTCTCCATAGGTTGTCTGGAAGAGATCGCTTCATAGCGATAAGACCGCCTAGTTGTACCTTATGTGTTTCTTTTCTTTCTGTTCTGTTCTTTGGTGTGCAATAAAGTGTATTTATTATTATTATTTGAAAACATTCAATGAATATCTCGTAGATACTTTTCGAAACAGGAGGATAATTGCTGCTCAAAATTGTTTTTAAATATACAACATTGGCGAAAAGGGTAGCCTAATATTTTGTGCACACAAAATTATCATAGCTGTATTAGCAAAACCTTGATTATAAACTTTTGTGAAGGTCCAATGTAAATTGATTCTGTTGATGAATTGTTTTAAAAGGGTTTAATGAGTTGTTTCAAGGTCTTATTATGAAATTTTTCATATATACCTAAGTAAGTATCCCGAGTATTTTTTGACTAGATAAGTTCTGGATCGGAGACAAAGTATTGTCATTTCGAATGAGAAGTTTCAAACCGTTTATCTAAAGCATCAACAAAAACATCTCAACATTCAACAAAATTGCCTATAAAAAATGTTGAATATTGACATGTTTTTGTTCATTGTGTAACTATAGGGCAAAAGACCAGACCTGGCTTTGCTTTTAAGTATTAAAACATTTTGGAGCTCCAAAACGTTTTAATACTATGCCTATAGAAATGAGTTATAATATTTTTTTAATTATTTCCACTGCCGCCCAAAGTAATCAAACTGCAACATTTCTATTATATCAAAGTAGAAGGAGTTAATACAAATCGCACTAGCTTACGACAAATGGCTAACGCATTTAAACGTTATGGGCCCTAGCCTATGGAAATGAGATAATATTTTTAACTATTTCCACTGCCGCTGAAAGGAATGAAACTACAAAATTTCATCATATCAATGTAGAAGAAGTTAATGCAAATCGCAGTAGCTTACGACAAAGGCCGTATAAAGTATTTGTGCGAACAGCCGCGCTTAACGAGGCGCGCTACAACGGGCATAAAGCCACACCGCGGTGTGAAGCACGTTTGTAAGCACTCAGATGAAACTTTTTGTGATGCAACTCCTTTGAAACGTTAAAGTAAGGACATACGAGTAGGCATACAATAAAGAAATGACTCGCATGTGGCAAACATTGTACTTTAAGTTGTTTTGGGAGAAGACCTTGCAAAGGCATTAAAGTTTCATTATGGCTCCAAACATGGTCAAAGAATCAAAAATGCATCAAGAAAGCTTAAAACAGTAAACTATTTCATTGTCATCAACGACTTAAAACTGTATTTCATATTAGACCATAACCTCTCTTTATTTTCGTTTGTGAAAACACTCGTCTTTACAAACGATGCTTGCTTAAGTGACGCAGCAAATCGAACGCACAGCGTTGAATAGAGCTCTGTGATTGGTTCGTGTATCACCCTGTGCGTCCACCCGCACTGTGAGACCTCATAGTAATGTTTGTGAATACAGGCGTTATACGATTACCTACAATGTAAATATTTAGGAAGAGCTTTCTCTAGCTATTTAGTCTCTACATGTAGTGATGCCTATTATACATATATTCAGTCAAAGGTAATATGAGGCTAAGTTCACATATGCTATTGAAAACATCAGGTCCCCGTGCCATTCCCGGGCGCGATATTACCTTTTTACCCCTAAGGGCTCCGTGACTCCGCAAATACATGCTAACAAACTTCATACAATTGTGAATATTGGGTCCCAATATTTACATGCTGGTTGACATAGGATATTTCCCGGTAAAAGCATTTCTGTAAAAGCTAAAAGCTCTTAGGGTTCTCTACATTTGTGTCAACTTAAGAACCATTTTTAGGGTACGTCTGTCGGCAGCTTTCTTAGGTCAGAGAAAGCTGTAATTTTACTTGTTAAAGATACGTAATCACGGTATTACCTACTGTAAAATAATATATTGAAAACCTATCATTATAATGAAGTGGGGACGATTTGTATTCTATTCCATGGTATAGGTACCTACATAAATAAGTTTTTTGAAATGAGGGAGGTGTCCTCGTATGTAAAAGATATTTTTCTTTTCTTTTGGGAAAACTTACTCTTATTATACTCGTAAAGAAAAGTAGTGTTATTATGTGCCGTTAGTGAAAATGATGCTATGATGGAGCAAACTTGTTATGTTACTATGCATAACACAATTCACTCAAAAGGAGTTATGTTATTGTTCCCTTAGGTGCAATAGCAAAGTTTTCTTGCGGGATCGCGGCCTCTCGGGCTTCATTTGCAGTCAGCATAATTTACAAAAATATATTTGTGTGATGTGATCACACACCATGTAAATCGTACAAGCAGTAGGCTTACTGCACAGATACAAGTCACACAAGTATCGCGTAAGGAAAAGAATCAGTGAGGGCTGTTTCCCACGGAGACTGTCAAGAACAGGAATTAAAAAAAAATTGAAACAAAATAAAGATGTTAGATTTTCGAACAAACGCAATACGGCTTTTTATTTTGCTCTCTTCGTAACAAAATGAAGAGAATAAGAGACACCCCGTTTTTTGCAGGATTCCGTTTAGTAGTATAATAATACGTATTACGCGTTTTAATATCGTCATTCACACGAACATTCTGTTTGCAATGTCCCACAAAAAATAGATCCGTTTGAATTCGGAATACTGATGTAGAAGAGACCACCTTATAAGAATGCCATAAGTTGCAGATAGTTGAATAAAATAAAAAAATAAAATAAAATAGCTAGGCGGTCGGTACCATGGCGAGAAAATAGAACCATAGCAAGCATAAATCCTGACTCTTGTTATCTTGTAAAAACTATGCACGTGATACTGACTCGAAACAGTATTTGCACCATGGTTTTTTTTCTGTTTCTTCAACATAGTACTAAATTAGATCAAGGGACAGTGCGAATGTCAAACTTATCACTTTAACCATTAGATTGAGTTTACTGCATCCTATTGTGTTGTGGGTACCTGAAAGACCACGGTATCCACAAACACGGCTCCAAATGAAAACTCCGCTGATGAAACGTCCAGACCGACAAAAACACTCGTATGTTACATGTTTTATGTGCCGCGTGTGCGGCGCACGGCTGATTTTTGGCAAAATTTCTTTCAGAACTTCAGTTTTTTCTGTTTTGATAAGTTTAATGTAAAAAACATAATGAAAATCGTCAAATTTTGCAAGTAGGCTTCCAAAGAGGTAGGCTCCTTTGTTTAAGAAGAATAAAAAAATGAAGTGTCTTATTTTTTAGGCCTACAAGATTCCGTAACAGTTGAAGTTCATTTTTAAGACTGAGAATCTGAAAACCACTCGGGTAAAGTTGTGATCGGAAACTATCCTGCCTAAGTACATACATAATATTCCTACTTATATGCTCTACAAAATTAACAGTTTTTTACAAGTACGTACCTATTAGTGGTATTAGACCATTACACAAAATGTTGCTATAACAAACGAAAAAAGCGGTGCCACATCTGGGACCATTGGAAACTAGGCGCCAGCAAATAAAACTTCAGCCATTAGTTGTTACGAGTTGGAAGTTGCAGAGCGCAGTATTAAAACACAGGTAGGTACTTACTTTTTACATTTCATAGTAGTCTACAAAGTTTAAGCTGAACCTTTTAGTACGACTTGATTAGAGTTGAAAGTAACGTAAATTAATTTGGATTCTCTAAAGATTAAGGTTACGTAATATACAGGGTGACAGGTAAAGCGATACATTCCTTGAAAGGGGTTAAAGTAGAGCTTATTTGTAGTCATTTAAGTCATATGACACCATGTCCGAAACTTGTTCATTTCCAAGTTATTCAAGATTTAAGTATTTTTTAAAAAATCTCCAGATTTTATGTTAAAATGTATCCTTGTAATGAAGAATACGGAATAATGTTAACTTTTTTGTTGTATTCGTATAGCTAAATAATACGATTGACATTTTAAATTAAAATTTGCAAGAAAGAATCGTCATTACTCAAGTAAAAGCTAAAAAACCATGTATTATTTTGCAAAAAAAATATGTTTTAGGTAATTAAACGAAGATTTTCCAAGAAAAAATGTATGGAATGTTGTGTACAAATTACAGAATTTAGTTCCTTGATTCATTAGCTATTCAAAAAGGTACAGGTGTTTAACAAACACTACATTATTATTTTTTTATTTGAATTTAAACGTCTAGTAAGATACTTTCATAAAAAAATAAATAAATAAAAAAGTCACACTAACAACTGTTCTTGGGTCTCAATAAATGAAAAACTTAGTATTTTAATAATAATTGTATCACCTAATTTTATCTAGGTACATTATTTTAAGTCCTGCTCAAACTGTGAGCCCCGTCTTCTAATACAAGCTCGTAGTCTGTTTCTCACTTCTGTTTTTGTGACTCTTGTTGTCAAGTTTGACAACAAGAGTCACAAAAACAAAAGTGAGAAACAGACTACGAGCTTGTATTAGAAGACGGGGCTCACAGTTTGAGCAGGACTTAAAATAATGTACCTAGATAAAATTAGGTGATACAATTATTATTAAAATACTAAGTTTTTCATTTATTGAGACCCAAGAACAGTTGTTAGTGTGACTTTTTTATTTATTTATTTTTTTATGAAAGTATCTTACTAGACGTTTAAATTCAAATAAAAAAATAATAATGTAGTGTTTGTTAAACACCTGTACCTTTTTGAATAGCTAATGAATCAAGGAACTAAATTCTGTAATTTGTACACAACATTCCATACATTTTTTCTTGGAAAATCTTCGTTTAATTACCTAAAACATATTTTTTTTGCAAAATAATACATGGTTTTTTAGCTTTTACTTGAGTAATGACGATTCTTTCTTGCAAATTTTAATTTAAAATGTCAATCTTATTATTTAGCTATACGAATACAACAAAAAAGTTAACATTATTCCGTATTCTTCATTACAAGGATACATTTTAACATAAAATCTGGAGATTTTTTAAAAAATACTTAAATCTTGAATAACTTGGAAATGAACAAGTTTCGGACATGGTGTCATATGACTTAAATGAATACAAATAAGCTCTACTTTAACCCCTTTCAAGGAATGTATCGCTTTACCTGTCACCCTGTATAGTACTACGAGACACATAGAGCTACATTTTACGGAACATTGCTCTACAACTACTTGGTTATGTTTTTGTAATAACATCCATAAAACCAACCAACCTAAATCTGTCGTGTTAAATTATCTACTATATAAAAATAAGTCGGGTTTTCCTCCCTGACGCTATAACTCCAGAACGCACGAACCGATTTCCACGGTTTTGCATTCCTTGGAAAGGTCTCGGGCTCCGTGAGGTTTATAGCAAAGAAAATTCGGGAAAAGGGGGTAAACAGGATCCACGCGTACGAAGTCGCGGGCGGCCGCTAGTTGTATAATTTCATTATTTGGCGCCAAAAATTATAGAAATATGTAAAAATAGCTTTCCAAAATGCGCGGAAGAGCAACGTAGCAGCGCCGTAGAGCGTATCACATCATAGTAAAGAGGTGTGTGCAAGGCGTTTGCGCAAAGGCAATGAAAAATAGTGACTCTACTATCATAATCCACCTAACTTTGCCAAGTATGAAGTAGGAAAAGTATCGCATCTTACTGCTATCTACATCTAATCAACTATGCTCCCAAGTTAGCAGAATGTTTATTTTTGTTGCTAAACTTTTTCATAATACAATCACGAGATAGGTGCTACGGTATTTAATTTAAAATCACCAATTTTACTTATTGATGATCTATCTTTACTATAGTATGTAGCTATTGTTTAGATTTAGATTGATGTTCTATCGTCTACCTTTGATAAGTTGTTTTACTTCCCCGGTGTTTTTAAGTTTGTTTGTAAGCAGACGGAACTGAAAAACGAGTAAGCCCCTGTTGTCCGAGTGATTTATGAACGCCCCAGCGTCCCACGTGTGGCTGCATGGTGTCGCACTCCGCATACATTTGAATAGATTACCCTTCAAAGAGATTCTGTGGGACTACAGCACTGCTCGATGGACTAAGTAGCTGAGCTTATGCAGTCTACACATTAAGTAAATTCACTGATCTGCCGATGCCCGACATGAGTCGTCGATTTTTGACATGTTATTAGACATAGAAAGTATAAGTCGTCGACATGATTCTTTTACAATAAAACCGTTGACATCAAACCGCATGGCTTAATTCCAAACAACAGCTATCTACCTACCTCAAAAAACGTAAAAGTTACCTACATTAACATATTTATCTATGTATGAATTACTAGTACCAAAAATAAGTAGGCGGGGCAAATAGCTCATAGAAAGGATGGCCAGAAGACGTAATGAAGGCAGGCCTACCTGCCGACGGCCTGGTAAAGTTTGCAGGATGCGGACAGCGCAGTATCGATTTTTTCCAGCATAGAAGTCTTGGGTTGAAGAAAATATTGAAAAATATTTTAGTATGAGTTTTCATGTTAACTTAATGTTAAATTCGAATGAAAAGTAAAACGAATCTCCGACTCCCGTTGCCAGCAGTGAGCCAATTATTTATTTAGCATTCACCCAAGATGTTGACAAACGTCGCGCACAAATTGAATTCTGAAAGTTAGCCGATTTGCAAGTTGTCGCGAGCGATACCCACTGAAGCTTGCTGATGGAACTTTTATTACATCAAAGTTAGCTAAATATGCCGTTAAACTCAATGGAAGAGAAGAGATGTTGTATTTTGAAGTGATGATGATTAGATATCATTTCATTCATTCATTTACTTTATTATACGAAAACAATACCTTACATACTAACGTAAAAGATTGATTACTTACCTACTGCAGCTAGAATTGACATAATAAAAAAGTTTGTTTTAGATACTTGTATTTGACAGCACTACTAATATTAAGCCTATGTAGCAATGTAATTAACATTTCACATAAAACAGTAACCATTTTCAACAATAACCGGGCTAACAAAGTTAGCTAAGTTGTAGCAAGGAAGGAGCTGTCAGCTGCCTGAAATAATATCTAGAATAATCTACTCAGATTATTTACATGCGGGCTTTACTGCCTCGCGCCGCGCGCGCACTGCTCAAAATATGAACCTCACGGCACAACTCACGGCCTCAGCGAAACGGAGAAACGGCTTTGCGGACTTTCTTATGTTTTTGTTAGCATTTTACGTGTATTTTCTTTATCTGTTGTATGTGTATGGGCGGAAAAAACCAGCCAGTACTTACCTATGTTGCTTTTATTTCTTTTAAAACAAAATGCGGTTCGAAACAAATATA
>NW_021134236.1:0-1162 GCF_004193835.3 Ostrinia furnacalis | reverse complement strand
CTGCCCCATCTAGGGGACATAGGACCATAAGTCAAGTAAGTCAATCTTGTGATATTTTTCTAAATAACTTTTGATGCACGTTGCAATCATTTTCAAATACATAATAATGTATATGTTGTCTTATTATGTTTTAAATCATAATTATAGCGACGATTAATAAAAAATAGTACTTTGTTATATATGTTATAGTCAAACCTCGAAGCTCAGGCGCTCCTAGGTTTGACTAGTCAATCCTCAGGTTTGACTTGAAGTCTTAGTCAAAGCCCAAATATTTCGGCCTTTGACTAAAGAATATTAGTCAAACCTAGGAGAAACTAATTTGGTCAGTCAAACGTCGAAACCCCATTTAATTAAATCGGGGTTTGACTAGTCAAACCTCAATTAAAACTTTAATCTAAACTATACTTCATTCTGTTATAGAACTTATTGCATAGGCGTTACGTTCGGTTTTCTTTAGGAGAAGGTACTTATTTACTGCGGTTGTTTGTCAGTGTTTCGAGATTGATCTTGAAATTACTACTTTTAGGGTTCTGTACTTTAAATGGTTAAGGGAAAAGCCATTTCCAAAATATATAGTTAAATACATATTCACTTTAAAAATAAGTCATAAAAAACCCAAATGTTTAAGGGGGACTCCTATACAGCAAACGTGATTTTTTAACGGCTTCGATATTAATAACGGCAACAGGTGAACGCTTGAAATATTTACATATTTAGTTGCATATTTATTATTTACTTAAAAATAAATCATTAAATTAAAATAAAATAAATATTTAAGGGGGGCTCCCATACAACAATAAAAAAGTCGTACGGAAACCTCCGTGCGCGAATCCGACTCGAACTTGGTCGGTTTTCTATAATTGCTGCCAGCCTCTGTAACGCCGCGTCTACTCTGTAAAGATAGTGATAATGTGTGTGGAAATAAATAAATAAATAAATACTTTTGACCGAGTCTATCAGTCGCTTCTAGGATTGACTAGGCAAAGCCCGAAACAGATTATTTTCATTTCGACGTTTGACTGAACAGTCAGGAACTTCTAGGATTGACTTAGTCAAAGGCCGAAATTGGAATTTATTTCGGGGTTGGCCCGAAGGCCTTGGTCAAACCTAGGATAGACTAGTTATTCCGCGAAGAGACTGCATATCGAGCTTTGACTATGAC
>NW_021134235.1:0-556 GCF_004193835.3 Ostrinia furnacalis | reverse complement strand
TGAACGTGCGATTTCTAAAAAGCCCAATTAGAAGATACCAGTCTCAAAATCTTTTTTCTCAAACTATTTCACTTACCAGAAATCATATTGAATTGAGGATCTCTCAAGGGTCACAATGAAGCCTATTTGCACTTTATATATAAACACACACACCTATCCAAAATGATCACTCTACACAGAGCCCTTCAGCTATGCTTAGAACAGTGTTATCCCAACCAAAGCTGGAAGCAAACTAACTGCTCCTTCAACCAAATACTTAGGGCTTGAGCTTTACAAACAATAAAGTGGTAATTCAATAACAATAGGTGCTGATAAAGAAAACACCACATGCTGTTGACTAACATTTAATTTTGGACTGTAGAAGGTCAATAAATTTATAAGCAATCTTGAATATTTTTAAATTAGAAAATTACCTGAATGTGTTTAATACAATTTAATTTATGTATTTGAAACAATTTGGCAGGGTAATCTACTATTTTGAATTCTGTTTAGATTCTAAATAGATTTTTAATTGAAAAAATTACATTCTAGGCATTATTTTATGGATTTAGTATCA
>NW_021134234.1:0-565 GCF_004193835.3 Ostrinia furnacalis | reverse complement strand
TAGTTCAAAGTTGTGCCTTCGCGAGTTACCTGGAAATCGGGCTTTCGAAATTCGCTGTTTTCGTAGGCAAAAATCCAATTTGAACGAGATTTTGTCAATAGACATTCCGGAAAAACGTATGATAATTACGATGGTATAAGTCAAAAGAAGCTATAACAATAAATTATATGACTAAAATCATTTCGAAATCTGCCAAATTCTCGATTTCTGCATGAAAAATGTGACAACGCTCTTAAATTATTTTGTAAAAAAGTTCCTTAAACATTTTCTCACCTTAAAACATAATTACTGTATTTTTTTTAAGTTCATAACAATCTCTCACAAAAATTGGGTATGTATAGTTCGTTCGTTCGTTCGTTTCAGCCAAATGACGTCCACTGCTGGACAAAGGCCTCCTCCAAGGTTTTCCACAATGCACGGTCCTGCGCTGCCCGCATCCAGGCTCTTCCCGCGACCTTTACGAGATCGTCGGTCCACCTAGTAGGAGGCCTGCCCACGCTACGTCTTCCAGCCCGTGGTCGCCACTCGAGAACTTTTCTGCCCCAACGGCCATCGTCTCTACGAG
>NW_021134233.1:0-523 GCF_004193835.3 Ostrinia furnacalis | reverse complement strand
AGATATGGATAGATGCAGCATGTGTCAAAAATTGTATGAAGCCGAGCGTGCCACTTTTTAAACGTCATTAGTGTCATTTTAGCGAATTTTAGTGATTGCCGCAACGTAAAAGTAATCGTATCATCGTACTGCATTCGCAAAGTCATCGAATGATATCGTGTGACTCGATTCAAAAATTAATTAATAATAATAATAATAAAATGTTTATTGCCAATAAATCTTAATACAAAATATTCTTATAACTAGCGGCTTCTGCACTAAGCATAGCTTGTATCGCAGTAGCCTTTTTAAGTTTTTACATTATTGATATCTTTACTTTGAGGTCTGAGCCCCGATTACGGTAACTTTTAACGTCAACAATCCAGACACGCTTCTCGATTCTGCGATACGATTGGTCAAAACAGCTGACATACGCTGTTGAACGACCAATCGTATCGCAGAATCGAGAAGCGTGTCTGGATTGTTGACGTTAAAAGTTACCGTAATCGGGGCTCAGGGAACACAAGTTCAAGCAATTTATTAA